>NC_134570.1:25438862-25613862 GCF_050947875.1 Dermacentor variabilis | reverse complement strand
GTCTTCAAGTGCACTCTGAAAATCCACGTGGCCAGGAACAATTTCAATGCAACCAACTCATTGTTTGCTTCATGCATATATTTTTTTAATCAGTTGAACATAATGTTGCTTTAAAGTTAAAACCTTGAAAATGCCTTTCCAGGGCCTTGGAAGATTGTAATATATACCTGCAACTTTTTTTCCTTTTCTACAAGAACTGCTGCAAACCCTGCATCCCAAATTACTGAATTTCTACGGTACAACACTGGCAGTGCCTTGTCTGTGCTCTGGCTCGTGTCAGTAGTGTTGCTATGTGTTCAGCATGTATTTGCCCACGCATTGGTCAGCGTTTCTGCTACTCACTAGATACTTTTGCTGCCTTTTTTTACAGATTTTCTACCCTGACTTGATAGACAAGAACCAGACACCGGAATACTTTTTGGTAAGTGCTCTCCTTAGTGTAATAGGAAGCCAGTTTGTAATGTGGATTCTGGCTGGCATACTTGGATAGACCAAGAACTTGATGTACATACTAAATAAGGCTGTGCATGAAATGCGTGCATTTTTATTTGCTTCAAAGAAGTGCAAACTGTCCTTCAACAGGTGACTGGCACTCCGCCACAGACTCTTCGGCACTTTCTCTGGGCTTTTTGTTTATGCTCCATTTGTGTTCCGCCTACTCTGGTAATAGTGTAGCGCCAGTTAATTCTGCATTCTCTGCTACTTTTGCACCAGTTTCAAAATGTCTGTGTTCCTGTAAAACAAAGGTAAAGCAGTAAGTTAATGCACACGCTACATCTCCTTTTCTTTTACCTTGTTTTTATTTGCTGTGAATCGCAAACAGTTAATGAAGCCCAATTAGGTAAGCTAGGTCACTGTGAGTGATGGTACGTTAGTAGGATCATCACGTTGCTTCATACACTTAAATAACATTGTATGAAGTTATCTTTATCGCCCTTGCACGGTTATGCACATGGCAGCGATGTGGCATAGTTGTAAATATTTGAGGAGCTAAAATCAATAGGCAGTTTTACTTCAGGTAATAATGGCCACTGTCTTGCCTCAAGCTAAAAATGCAACAATGAAGAGCGAATGTAAATTATAATAGCTGCCTTTCAATTCAGTGTTATGATGTCCTCCGTCTAAAGACTGCTGTGTCCCAAATGATGTTCATGTAATACCCTATTTAGCTTCCCTTTTCTAGCAGCAAGTGAAAGAACAAAAGTCGGGCAAAATTAATTCACTGTAGTGGCACCAGAACCACATATTAAAGGAACATGCCTATTTGCATAAACACTAAGCAAGAGTATTCCAATTATTGCAGTTGTCATAATGCAGTTATCGTAATATGAAGTGTATGATGCGATATGATATGAGTGCATGCTCATGGCTCCTCTTTCTACTGCTGAGTGATGTTCACACCACTCCAACCCCGTTCATGTTTCGTGGTGTCAGAGAGATTGCGTATTTATCAACCGATCAGGACAAGGCACTAAAGCACAGCAGTATTCACAACTCACTGCATCCACTTCATTTGTTTAAAACGAGGTAAACATGCTTTTTGCGATGTCCTTTAAATACAAAGCGATAATAATGTTGATGTGATTGTGTTGCAACAATAACACATCGCACACTCGACACAGATATTTGTGGATCTTACTACAACGCAGTGATGACAGCCAAACACTAAATGCTTTTGTACACCTTAAAAAAGTTCAGACCAGCATTTATGACTGTGCTACGACCATGGTATGAGCGGCGTTTTATAGATATTCATGCCGTACACGCACATGTAAACACGTAGTGCCTAGCAGACGACACGCAACACAATCCACAATATCCGTGGTTCAGCCAGTGCCTGCCAGGCGGTGAATCTGCTCAATCTCACGTCCAGTTGCACTTACTGTTGAAGCTTACCTTAATACAGTAGAACCGCACTATAGTGAAGTCACATCTGACATGAAAATACCTTCGTTGTAGGCATAGAGTCTATGCACGTTACAACAGACCCATGTACAACAGACTTTCGGATATAACATACCATATTTCAACCTTAGTTTGCTCTACCTATTTTATTAATCCAACGAAGTTTGCTTTTAATGGACCGTGCTACAATGAACTGTTGGCTACAGCAGACGAAATTAGCGGCAATTTTTGTCAAAATCAGGCTTATAAAACGGACTTTTGACATGTCGACACAGGCTGGCAATTGACTTGCGAGGGTCAACTGACCATCGCAGCTCAATATTGTGCGAGGGAGAGAGGAAAGTGGGGGGGCGGAAGCATGCCGGCACGCACAGGCTTTCGTACGCGAGGCACGAGGAGGGGAGGCGAGGGAGAGGGGGGTTCTACTCTTGTGGCTGCTGTTAACCGTGCAGGCGCCGAAACTGGAAAGCGATCTGTGATGTGGACAACGTGTGCCCAGTCCTGGTAGCTTCGTATGCACTATGGTTTCGACGTTCGCATTGAAGTGAGAGCGAGCACGACGGTCAATTTGCTCGCTGTTGCTGCCGCGCTTCCGCGTTTTGAGAGCGACTTTCCGCAGTCATTGAGCAAGATGCGTTCATGTTCAGCTGTGCATGCATGACATGGTGCTTGTTAATTTAGTTAGTAAGCTAATGTTTACTAATTTATACAGCTGATAAAACTATTATCCTTATGTCGCATAGCTGTTTACTAATTTGCTATCGCAATCGATGCTTCAGCCTTTCGGGCAAAACTGCGACTTTTTTCTGTTTGTTTTTTTACTTTGGACGATAGTCACTCACTCTTTGCAATAACATTGTTATGCGTCATGACCAAGGTTTCGAAAGTGAGATGTTTTGATTATTACGGACTTGGGATAAAACTTACATTTTTTGTCAGATTATCAAGGTCCGTTGTAGTGTGAGTCGACTGTATGTTTGTTACACACTGATGTCAGTGAGAAACATTTAGATTTACCTCGTTATATCCAATAATTCATTATATCTGTGTTTGTTATATCAAAGTTCAGCAGTATTCCTCTTTTTTGTGTCCCTATAGAACAATCTTTGTTTCTAGAAGAGCTACACACTGCACTGTCAGTTTCACAACTTTGGTGGGCTGGTTACGTAACTGTGTCATCTGCTTTGCCAATTCCAGACTCCCATTGAAGGCAACAAAGACTTTTCCATTCTACGGTTCCATGCAGGACCCCCATATGAGGCAAGTCACATCCTATTTTAACCTGTGGCCTGCCACAATGCTTTATGAGCATGTGTACTTGTTTCTCATATCACCCTTAAGAACTAGTACAGATAACTGCCATGTCCTGTTAGCTTCATAATGGAACACTGTTGGACCTTTGATCGAAGCAGAATTCATCGAGTTAACACCTACCAAACGCACAAACTGAACAGATGTCTCAGTCAGGTTTGTGAAAATAGGTGCCAAGTATTTTAATTAGATGCATTACGCAAAGTTTCTCATGTTGATTAGAGGGAGCTATACAAATTTGCAAACATTACTAGAGGTTAATGGCAAGAAAATCCTAACACACTTGTAGTTTTACTTTTGATCAGCACAATCCATTAGTGTTCTTCACTACGTATATCATTTTCTTTTATACAGCGAAGCTGTTAAGGGCTACATTCCCCACTATCGTGTCCACGTGTAGAAAAAAATCCTGAACATAGTGCAATGCCAGACCGACCCGCGGCATAGATGAAGCAGGCGTTAAGCACTCCCCATATGTGCACCGATCCCGAAGATGGTGCATTGCCGGGCCAAACCACAACAGAGGTGAAAGAGGTGTTAGGCACTCCCCATGCGTGTGCCTATCCCGAAGATAGCGCAATACCGGGCTGACCCACAGCGGAGGTGAAGCAGGCTTTAGGCACTCCTCATACGTGGGCCGATCCCGAAAATAGTGCGATACCGGGCCGACCCGCGGCGGAGGTGCAGTTTGCTATTAAGGGGCCCACATACACAGCTTCGCTGGTCATCCTTCTTCACAGAGTGGAATGGCACAGAGTTTTTCTTGTTTCATGTTAAAACATTGTGTGTACTACATATGCCGTTTGCTCTTGATAAAGGTCATGACATCCATGTTTTGTGGCACCGCCTAAATCAGCCTGTTGTTGTCTTTTACAGGACATAGCCTTCAAGATCGTTAATCGCGAATGGGAGTACTCATACAAGCGTGGATTTCGCTGCCAATTCCACAACAACATATTTCAGTTGTGGTTTCACTTCAAGCGTTACCGTTATCGACGATGATAGGCCACCACATCGGAATAATTTGCTTCTGTCCATAAAATTATGTAAATATATTGCGAACACTCGCCTGTCTCGGTGATCATGTAATAAACACAAATGTTTTACTGTAAAGAGGTGTCTTTGTCACTAAAATTGAGTAGAGCTTTCAGGGGACGCAAGGCAAGAATAGGGTTTAGTAGATTGGCCATCACGTGTTGCTTACATAGCAGTCACATGAAACTGACGTCATGCTGAAGAGGGTAATAAAGATTATGCAGATCCCACGCACTGTGGGAATCAATATCAGCAAAGTCTTTTTGTGCTGTTTGCGGCGGTGATGTTTATGGCATACGACAGTCGTGATTTGATGTTAAATGTTACCTTGCGTGCACCACTTGCATTTGTTAATGTAGTACGCAAAACATAGAGCGAGACCTATTTGCTTGAGGCGTTGTTGTGTGCTATTGCTTATAGCCTGCAAGATTAGCACTGTCATTGCCTCACACGGCGCATCGCATCGTGGCTTAAGTGTTCATTTGCTGGATGGCCGCTTGCACATTCTCCTCTTGACACTGTGGTGCTTTAATGTGGCTTTGCATATGCACATCCTGCGTCAATTATTCATATGGACAAAGTTGCACAACATTTATTTTTCAGAAATAGCAGAAACGTGCCATACTGTACCTTCAATTAAAATTTTTACCATTTGTCCACAACTGTCGCCATGTCTAGTAGTAGCATTTCATTTCTTGAAGAGACCACAGACAAAACATGCTTTCTGACGGTGTCTTTCCCTTCTCCTGCAATCCTCCTGTATGTATGCAAGCTGCCACGGGTGAAGAGTGGCAAGGCTGTGATTCACTTGTTTCATCATGCCGTTGGCTTCGCGTATTCTCTGTCTCCTCTTTCTACTCTACCATTCTATTGCCCCTCTGGGCTGTTGTGTGTGAGTACAAAGTTAAAAGCTGCAGCTTTTGCAATGCTTTTGCAAGGGCTCACACATAATTGCACCCGTCCAGAGGGCATTGTGGCGACGCCTAGGGAGCTCTCATTGAAGTCTCGGATTCCTCTCCCACGTCCCAGCCATGTACATAACATGCATTCTCAACTCCCCCACCCCGACAGGGCATGCAAGGTAACAGCAGCAGCAGTAGAAAAGCTGAAGGAAGAGGCAAAGAATGCTTCGCTTTAAAACAAATGTTAGCCTGCTGTTGCCACTCAGGATCAAACTTATGTCACTGCTAAAATACAAATCTGGCAATCAGGTGTACTGAGCTGAACTATCGCACAAGTTACTCTCAGTAGTTGGTGCAGGGTTTGTAGCATGCAAAATGCCAACAGTGTGATGGTGCATGTGCATATTGGCACAACTATATTTGGCACGACTATATTGCCGCGGGTATGTGCCAGTGGGGACGAGGTTGAAGTAGCATGGGTTTTTGGGTTAAGCATGGAGATGAAGTTGTTGGTTTTCTTTGACAACTGATAAAGTATTTGTTGGTGGTGCTGCTCTGTGTCCTCGTTGATCTCACGTCGTTACAATATATTTTGAAGGCAACAGCAGGCAGCACACTTACATGGCACAGCTTATGCTTGCAAGTCTAATCCCTGTAAAATAGAAGTTGTTTGACATATAATGGAGCAGACGATAGAGGGAGAAGTTGTGGAACAATAGAGGAAGATGGGCAAAGGGGAGCAGCGAGACAAAGTGAATATGAGCTATGAGAAGGTGTGGTTGCCAATCAGATGGCCCAGAAAGTAAGAGTCGCACAAGTGTTCAAAAATGAATGGGCAGCCATTAGCCGGCAAAGTCTGCTCTTTGCCATTGCAGGTTTCAGCGATCGTGAAGTGAAACAGAGATCTCCCCATATGTTTTATGAAACACCTTCATAGATGTCTTCACACCTTTCAATCAGCCTGACCAGAGGAGCTACACTGAAGGGCAGAAGGTTATGTTTCTGTGTCATTTTCTCCAACTTCATCCGTGTCCTGACGAGAGTTGCCATGGTGACATCAAGCTGCGCAGATGCCTCTTGGCCAGATGTGTCGTGAACTTCACTGCTAACAGACAGTTCACTGTGGCACTTCACAAAATTATCCCAGTCAGAAAGCAACAGCTTGAGGTAGCGCACAAAGTAAAGCAAGGCACAGGTTTCCTGGGATGTCAAAAAGTCAATCAAGGTGACATGGTCATTTCCTAGTGAGCCAAGGAACTTCAGGAACATCCTGTGTGGATCTGCGATCAATGTGGTTGCCACCCAGATGGAAGGCCTGAAAAGCAGACACATTTTGATGAACCTGATTAAGAAGTATTAGTTTCTTCTTGGCTTCTGAAGAGTACTAGAACAGGCACGATAACTGTAAGCTGAATTGTGATGCAAGAGATGGCACATCTTGTGTGTCTTTTTTCGTGATTCAGCTAAAAGATTTTCATGACGATGTACCAACTGGTTCGGAATTGGATAGTGTGGTTGGTATGCAGTCAGAGGCAAAGTTGTAAATATCCAAGAAAGTGGACATTGTCAGCTAGCTTCATATAGTTGTTTCCTTGCACGTTTTATGAATTGAAAAAATAATTTTGCTTTTGCACCTTGGCAGATGGTGTGAAAACTTGTGTTTATATTGTAATACAACACACTTCTGCTCTTATATGTTAAAAAAGAAAGGTAAAAACAGCAAGATGTGAGATGTGTCATTTGATTAATCCTCGGAAAGTGACAATATGTTTGACAAGTTTTGCCTTGGAGGACTTAGTGCAACTTATACACTCACCTTGGCCTACTTTATAGAGAGAAAAAGAAAGGAAAAGTGACTGTGCATTTGTAACTTTCAACTACAACATTGTCCTTACTAGTTTGCTCAGCACACCTCACAATCCAGCTTAATGTAGCCATTCAATGTAACCATTTTACAGACTACTCACTTGTGTAAGTGTAAAAGCAGTTCGCTGAGGAGGCACTCCATTAGCTGATCATCTTGCTCCAGGAACAACTGCACAAGACAGTCTGCGTCAGGCACACTGGCTACTGCTCCTGTTTTTGACCGAAGCCAAGTAAGACCAGCTTCCAGGGCTTTCGGTAGGCCTTCCTGCATGCCTGCATTTAAAAAAGAGTCAATTTATCAAATCTAAATTATGAGGCTTAATGTCCTGAAACTGCACCAGGTGTTATGAGGCACACCTCTGGATTAATTCAGACTACGTGGGGTTTTTTAACGTGCACCTAAATCTAAGTGCAGGTGCTTTTTCTGCATTGTGCCGCCATCAAAATACAGCAGCCATGAGCAAGTATCGAACCTGCATTCCCGTGCTCGGCAGCACAGCACCATAGCAACTGAGCCGCCACGATAGGTTTAACAAAGACCCACAGATATGGCAGGTCAGTTCTGCAGAGAACTTCAAGGTGAAGGAAAGTTCAGAAAAGGAAGAGTTATGATCCACCGGTCAGAAGAATGAAGCTAAAAATGAAACCCATACAGGTTTCTCAGAAAGCAAGCTTTGCAGTTGGAAAAAAATTTTTTTCTGCTTTGTGTATTGAAGCCAGATCTAATGCCTTTCCAGTGCAATCACTCTGCTATCTGAACTAGCCAGGAAGCTCAAGTTTGCAGGGCAAGGCTTAATTAACTGACAACTCAAAGCACAGAGACATTGAATATGGCAAATCAAACGTGTATAAATACACAAGGTGCTGATGGTCACAAGAACTGGTCCAGCAATGGCATCCGGTTGCACAACTAGCCAAAAGTGAAAACTATAATGCACACACGGAAACTAATTTAAGAATTTCAGTCTTGGTTGTAATGGGTTTATCGGCAGTAAAAGCAGCATCAAGTACAGTAAATTTTGGCACTCACCTTGCATAAGACATGCTGTGGAAGATTTCATGAGGACAAGCATTGCCAGTCGAATCACCCTGCTGTCTCCCTGAGACAAGGCCATGTTTTGCCTGACAAGGACCGAAAATTTTGCAGAACAGTGTGTTCACAAACAGACTGATTTCTATTGCCTATGCACAGTGCATCTGTACATGCGTCGGTTGCCTGAACTTGAATTCACAGGGAAGAAAAACTCACTCTGGGTACTTGCAACTAGGCTCCCGGTTGGTTCCCGCAAAACCGCAATATCCAGTTCGACAGTGTAGCTGGTCAAGCCAGCCTTTATGCACAGCCTCTATCACTTGCTGTCCAATAAGAGGCACCCACGGTGGAACTTTGGAAAAGTTTGCTTCTTCAATGGCAGGCTGTAGACTCTGAAAATCAATTGACGTAAAATCACCAAAGTGATTCACTCCATTGCAAAATATTTCTTTGCATTGTACTACGATAAGTGACACTGAAGGCTAAAGAAACTGCAAAATTATGAAACCTTATTCTGCAGACATGTGCATCTGCGTAATGATATCATGCTGTATTATGCATACAGGAATGGCTGATGCAGAGTGCTGTGGATACCACGAAATTATCAAGTATCTGTTCTGCATCTGTCCTCATTGCAACATGCAGCATCTTTTTTTCTATACTCTTTTTCCAGCTGGACTCCGGAATGTTTTCAGAGATGAAGATTCAGGTACCGTGACAAGGTATGCTGCTGGCACAAGAAGCAATTCACATGCTTCCACACCAGCCTTAGCGACTGCCTATGGGCATCCTATGCAACCTCTTGTCTTTGTGCAGGGTTCACTCTCCACTCCTTTCTGTCACCTTTTCTATACCCTCATGTAAAGTAGCAAGTAGGTGTTAATCTGGCTGAGCTCCCTACCTTCCCTAATTTTACTGCAACAGCAGTTGAAGGCCCGAAATTGAGTTTGCTATGTCCGTCCATCTATCTGTCTGTCTGTCCTCCCTGCTGAGCCAACAACAGCGCATCAAACCGCCATCATCAAACCACTTCCTCATCCTGAGCTTATGAAAAACAAAATTTTTGTAGAGTGTTTGTTGAATGAATGAAGAGTGTTTCTTTTTTCTGTCTCGTTTATGCATACTTGAGAGGTTGTGGTATGTTTCCATTTGTTTCAAGTAGTTGGCAATGTTTAAGTGCAGCAAATAAATTTCTGAACTAGTCACGTGTACTGTAGTGGGTAGCATGAAACAAAGGATGCATGGCACAGCGGCTGCTCCTCCTTACCTTGTCCAGTATTTGCAGCACGGTTCTTGACACAAGCGGATCCTCTCCCGCAGACCACTGCACAAAATGCTGAGGTAACAAGCCACCTAACACCTCCATACTGGGGCGGCACTGCACTAGTTTGAGCCATAGGCATAGCGTGGGGTACAAAGTGTTGTGTGATGCTTCATTCTGAAGACATGGAAACATGTTATGCAGGCACTTCTCAGCAGCAGACGAGATGCCGGAGGAGAAATCTGAAATTGAAATACCGACCTTTAGTAAAAAGTTGTGCATTAATGGACTCAGTGCAAAATGAGTGAACTCATGAAAGCAATAGAAGAACGCCCTCCTGATGTAGCAGATTCAGAAAAAGAGAGAAGTTAGCATCCCGCTGAGGACATGAAGCTTTCTGCAAAAATTACGAAAGCAGTCTCTGGTGCTGCGATCATTCAGCCACCATGGGAATGATGGGTAGCATACAGATTTGTCTAATCTTCATGCTTTATAGCTTTGAATGTACTTGTGGTATTTATTTATTGCAGTCTATCTGCCTTTAGCAGCCTAAATTTTCAAGCAATATTTTAATGCAAGTGGCATTTTTTGGAAACTTCACGTAGTTTTTGGTGCATCCGACCATGCCTATCTAACCTCTTTCACTCCAATTTGGGTCACTGGGTAGCATAGGCTATTGGGTAAAGCACCAGGTTGCTGTGCTGAGTGAACTGGTTTCGAAACCTACCTCTTTCACGCCACCTTGGGTACGCGCCACTTTTCAATGAACCTCTTTCCTGACGTAATAATTCTGCGGAAACCTCGTTCATGCAAACTTTGGTCATTGGGTATGTGCTGCTCTTCAAGGACAAAAAAACATCCTTTAAGATTTCTGCGGTGCTGGGTGGAATTGAACAGGTGCCATAAATATTCATACAATTTTGTCTGAATATATGCACCGTCTGGAGGTGGTAGCAGCGTTAGATGGTACAGCGTGTCCAGAGGGAATAGGGAGAGAGCAGCCCTGTTGAAGTACGAGCCTCATATGTAACACGCTTCAGCAATGGCAATACGGTATGTCGGTGTTAATGCTAATTGCACTAACATCAACAGTCACCCTGAGATGCTTTCTGCCAAAAGTTTTTCTAAACGAACAAAAGCAATATGACTCTGCACACCTACCTGCATAATTATTGCTAACTGTTGCACTTCTAATGCAACGCTTTGTTGAACAATCAACTTGTAAAGTCACCAAGTTGCTTAAAGCCAGACGTATGAAGTTTAGCAAGTCCATGTACTATGCTTCAATCCCACGCTGGCTGAACCTTCATGTTCCTGTAGACACTAGTGTTGCATTTTCCTCTAGTAACTTTTGTAGAGAACTCTAACGCTGGGGATACCTTTCCTGCTCCCTACTGTAACATGTTCAGAAATACGCCCAGATCTTGACTTTTGTTTGCCCAATCACACCTCCAAGGCACTTGCACTGATGTCCCTGCAAGTATGCCGTTTATGTGTAGAACTGCTTTCCATTTACTTTTCTCTATCTTGCAAAGTAGCACCATGGTAGTAATTAATCAATACTTTGCATGAAATGGCACATGATGTTTCTAGCAATCTCTTAAAGCCATTCTGCTCACAGACAAGGAGTTGAGGAAGATTTTAAAAAGTACAGCAGCTATTTCGTGTCTAATATTTTGTTTATGTGTTAGTAGGCTGCATGCCGACAGATGTGAAATTTACAATGGCTTCACCCCCAGACTACATGCTCGTGTGCACTGCTTCAATCGTATGACTCAAGTTATAAAATTTATGAGACTTGTGATTGAACATGCACATGATATACCATCTAGACTGGCTGCTTGCATGGTAGGCACTGCCGGTGCGGGACAGCTTGTATCGGTTACTTCTTCGGGATGGCTGCTTCTGATGTCTGCAGTCAACAGGAATGTGATCAACTGGCAGAATCGTGTTTTCTCGTTAACTGGAAGTGTGCCCAGAGTGTCGAGGCGCTTGTCAAGTGCTTCAAAGAAAGCTTCCTGTAGATCCTTGCTGCATCTCGCCAAGGAGTCGAGCGTGAGCAGGCAACAGTGGGCGACAAACTTGTCTGGGGACAGCAGCTGCAGACTTAACTGCACAGAACAGATGCGACAAGACAATTAACGTTTTATTTTTGAAAGCTGCCAATGTTCAATTTTAGAGAATGCGAGCAACGATGATACTCGATTCATTCATAATCTCCCGTGCTTTGGCAAAATACCTAAAAAGAAATGAAGTGAGTGAACGAGTGTTTGTGCGTGTTTATTCTCCAAGCAAGCACGCACACGCGGTGTGTTGACGCTTTCACACAGCACACACATCATCAACTCCCTCCAATAAATTCTTCCGAAAGTTCCAAGTAGGGTCATATTCCCTTTTAACTTTGTTTCTCTAGCAATTTTTCTGCCAATTTCTTTGCAGAAGGAAACGTAATTTAACAAAACAGGAAAAGCATAAGTACGCGGCTATTTGCCAGCGCAAATAACCATCCCTCGAAGAAACGCCGCGAGAGGCCTTACCAAGTTTCGCCCGATTTCTTTTAGCACAAGAGTGGCCAATGCATCCTGGATGCTCGGGCATATCGCCTTCATTTGCGATGACTTCCGTAAGGCTTCTGACATCGTATACAAGACAGTCAACCCAAGTAGAGTCCCTTCCTGCAGCAGCTTGCCTCCTGTAAAGATGTTGACGATTTAGGTGCGCCTAGGTAAGTATGACAGCTTTTATTCTGGATATTGACATGCATGAGTTCATGATTCCTACCTAGTAAGTCTACAAATTCATGGTCGACCAATGAATTCAGCTCTTGCTTTATTCCGCAAGCGCATCCCATCAGTAGCCGTTCATGCACATTTTGAAACCGGACAGCCATGTCTTAACAGAACATTTTTTAATGCTCCATGCGTGTCGTGAATTATCCGTGCTAGGCGACAGAAGCTTCATTTATGGCAGTTCTGGGAGCTTCAACACTGTTTCGATAACTCCATTAACAATTCCCGCTTTGACGGTTTAGATCACCGTGGTTTCGACGTTTCGACTCATTTTCGACTGCTGCAACTTGCAAGACGTGGGCGCAGCCATATTTGTTTTCCGTTGTTGCCGGATCACTTGATCGACTATGCCAAGTGCGACGCTGAGAAGAAAAGAAAGTTGTACTAAAGCCCCTCCGAAACATTTTCTGTCGACCACTTTTCGGGAGAGCTTCGATCAAGCGGCCTGCTGGATGAGGTGGAAAAGCATGGCGTTGCCATAGCCTAACGTTTATCATATCGGTAGGGGTGGCAGCTGTTTAATTTTTGCGCCAGCTGCGCGGCTGAGAACTGCGCGCGGAGTCGGAAATCGTACCTGCGGAGAAAACTAACATTATGAGGAACTATGCTGTACCTGCAGTGGTACTCAACCTGCTGATTATGGTAACTGGACTGCGAGAGCACAAGTGGTACAAATTTTGGAGGTAATTGATCATAAGATGCTCACGAAGCGAAGCCCGTGCGATGATTGCAGAGCGATCTCATTGACATGCTGGTGCAGCAAATCGTATATCTCTTGAGGTCGATTCATCGCTTATGCATGGATACCATAGCTTCATGAAAAGGCAACGGAAAGTCTCTTTATGAGCCTCTGAGTCGTTGACACAAATGGCGAACACAGATATGACTCAAATCCTTCAGGTTGAGGCTCGTCCGACTGTGGCCGCTAGACTATCACCTACAGTTGCGAGTGACGCAAATACACCAAAACTTAGTCCTTTAAACATTCGGCTCAATAAAAATCTTGTTGACTATCATGCTGACCAGGAATAAAATTGGAGCTCTGACTGGTTGACAAGAAACACAGATGGAGCTTGACTCCCAGGTCCTTAAACGCCGTGCGTCTCCTGTAGCACTGGGACTTCCTATACTGCGGTGGTATAAATACGAAAAATGCCTTTCAGAAGATACTGTAAAATATATTGTTTCAAAAAGTTCTCTTTTGAAGGATAGCATCTTGGAAAAGGCAGTCAATACTGCTGGTCTCTCTTCAACATAGGTACACTGAAAATCTTGCGGTGGAATTGCCGCTTTATTTTTTCTGCTGCTACTGATTTATTTTACTTGCGTTGTCGACATTCCCCAGCCCGAGACGGATCCAGGTGCCTACATTAAGGGATCATAACCAATAACAAATCATAACCAAATGGTTATGATTTGTTCTCAATTGCATCACTTGCATTTTTTATCAGCAACGTCTTACAGACAACCATGCATCAAGTTTGAAAACAATTGGCATCGCGGTGGGCATGGCCAAACCTTGTAATTGCACTAAAAACTAAACACTGTAAGGAGGCAGAAAAGAGAGGTGCAAATCGCGCTTAACCTCTTCATTACGAAAAAAGAAAATATAGGCAAGAAAAGCAGAAACATTTTCAGCATTTCATTTGAAATTGTTTCCGAACTGCAGAGCAATAAATCGTGAAGAAATTTTCATTTTCAGACGCATGTCCACAAACGTGGACATTAATTGGGAGCATGGTAAAAATAAATGAAACATTTTTGCTTTATTTGCTAAAAATTCTTTTGGTATTTATTTTTGCAAGCGAAGCACTGAGAGCGCTGCTTAGCCATATGGCACATTCAGTGAGCTGTACATGTGAGTTAACTTAAACTGTTTTGGCACAGTGGCGTGGTTCAATTTCATGAAATGAGAGCCCTCGGCACAAGAAAACATTGGATTTTACGCACCAAACTCCCGACTTTGCTTTGCAATCTTGTTTTCTGCATCGCATTGCATTTTGAATTTTTAAACATTCGGGGAAGTGGTCAAAATATTTCTTCTCGTGTCGCCGTCAGGCAACTAGGCTGGTCTGGTCTCTGGAGCTGCTTGTCTGTCTTTCTACCTTTATTCCCTGGTACCATATTGATTTAGCTTGGATCTGATTAGTGTTTTGGCTACATCCTGCTTGAAAGACTGGAGAGACCACACCTCTTTCAGGTGCAAAGCTGTTGCGTCAGGACAGTATTCGAACCACGCATTGAGAAATTGTGTAAGCATCCTAACGGCCCATATGCAAGATTTGACCTTCCTCCTAGCGTATGAAATATACCTATCGATGAGGTACGTCCACTAACCTCATCAATTGTTTATATTCTGATACACTTAATTCCTAGGTGCGGTATACTATTCTTTTTTTTTTTTTTGGTTCGTCTTACGGCCATCACTTGCATGAAGACATAGGGTTTATTCCGACAGCATTGGAAAATAAATTTACGCCTTTGTTATCTTTCTATTTGACCAGACACACATTTCTGTTCTTGCACAAGAGGGAGGTCGATATCTCCACGGCTTGCTTTGCTGTCATTGGGAAGGTTTACAGCAGTGCCCTCAGTGCGGTTTGGATTGACTCTTCCAAGGATGAACTTTTTCCCTGAAAGAAATAAAAAATCTTCAATACGGTAAAATATCGATTCGCGAAAATATGACATGGTGCGAAGGCCACTGGCTTTCATGTCATCAGAGAGGACTGTACGTTATCCAGTATATATATATATATATATATATATATATATATATATATAAATCAAGCAATAACTCATCTATGGATGTTGAAACAAAATCTGTGAGATAAGGTGCTGATAAAAAAGGACAAAAACACACACCGAATCTCCACACCCACAACATATGTCCACAAACGGGTCACCGAGTGATATACGTTCACAACTTGTCCACAAACGTCGACGCGCTTTCAACATGTCTGATAAATGCGAATTTTGGCTTTCAGTGCATTTAACTTTGTTAAGTGATTCACAAAGGACAGTGCCATAAATTTTGCTCGCTGTATTCCATATACAAGAAATATTAATTGCGAAAATTTGAAAAACTTGCGCCTTGGTCGCCGCGCACTACGAGAGTTGGTCGCCGCAAATTTGTGACTTGTGCTGCCCTCTTCTGAAGTATTAGTAAAGCGCATTCTGTGCGACGAATGGCGCGAGTTTGAATGACACCGAACGGTTAAGTTAAGTTATGAGGTTTTACGTGCCAAAACCACTTTCTGATTATGAGGCACGCCGTGGTGGAGGCGCCCCCATCGAAATTCGGCCGCCGTGGCCGGGATTCGATCCCGCGATACACACTGAACGGTTTCCAGATCTATCAATACTGAAAAGTGACTCGTACCAGTACGGACTCCTAGCGTAGGAGTAAGGGAGCACGTGTCTCCGCGTAAAGGAGGGAGAAGGGAAGGCTGCCTCCTTGCTGCCGCACCAATGGCCTCGCTTATTGAAACGAGACCTCCTACTCTCGGAAGGGACGAAATTGGAGGTGTAGGGGAAGCGATTAGCTCGCTTCCACGAAGGCGATGGTTGCGATAGCCAGTTACGCGGCTAATAAAAAGGTCAAAAGCGTGGCAGATTGGGCGAGTTGGTATGTCATGACTTTTTTAGGCTTGTAGCGCAGCTCAAGGGGTCAGAACGAGCAAAAAGGCCCTATTAGGCCCATTGCGTTAACTTCAAATTTCATTGCTCAGAACGAGCAAAAAGGAAGGTGGAAGGGGTCATGAAATAGAACGGAGAACAGAGTGAGCGTCATAACAAAAAGTAATAACAAAAAGGTGAGAGGTGCGTTGCTCGCCGCGGACAGCGATGGTCGTCGCAGCGGCCTAAAAAATTCCACGTGCCGAAAAATCGCTGTCGAGAGAGGTGGGAGGGGTGGTGGACGATTAATTAGTGATCCGCCACTGTCCCCAGGTGCTATTGTGTTACAAGAAACTCAGCTATCAGCAAAAAAAAAAAAAAACTTTCGCCTAAGAAATTATCGCACATTTCATTTAGACCGCCCCTCTCGCGGCGAGGGCTTAGCTATATTGCAGGAGAGTAGATAACCGGGCCAGTCGGTATAGATTCATGGTTGATTGGACGCCCAAAAACACACAACAAAGAAGAACGAGACACAAGCTATATCTATTTCTTCGAAAATTGCTCACCCGGCTATATGAAGAATCCCAAAAAGATTTATTAAGCATCATCAATCATTCCTTTAGAAGGGCATGGCTTCTATTGGAGTGGAATATTGCCAAGGTGATATCCTTCCTTAAAAATCCAGGTGGAGGTCATGTGTTACACACTATTAGGCCCATTGCGTTAACTTCAAATTTCATAAAATTTTTCGAAAGAGTCTTAAATATTCGTGTGATAAATTTTTAACGAGCCATCGATCCTAAGTCCGAAATACATTGGTTTCAAATCAGAATGCTCAATATGGCAGGCTCATATTTACCTTGAAAGTCATCTATTCAGTTGGCACGACGCCAATGGCTATAGTAGCTCTAGACATTTCAAAAGCATATTACAATGTTGAACAAGTTGATATTGCTCAATCAGCTTCGATACTTTAACTTCTCAAAACATATCTCCAAGCATGGATTGCTAAATTCTTAAGGAAAATACAATTTTTATTTCTTCCAAAGCGGCATTTCTTCGGCTAGGTATGTACGCGCCAGGAAAGGGCGTTCCACATGGGGTGGTGGTTCCTCCAGTCTTATGTTATATGCTAATGAGCTCCATCCCATGTCATGAGCATGTATATACCAACGTTGCGTACATACTTACATGTATGCTGATTACATAGCGTTTCTCTAATCGGCAAATGGCACTCAAAAACATTATCAATTGCAGAAACACTTGTAAAGGTCGCATCAAGCCATCCCTGCCCTCTGCTTTAGGAAACGCAGAGGGGAGAGGGGCGACCGCATCGAGCGTAGAGGAGGAGGCGTGCTTCTTGCGCCTCCCAAACCGCACAATCACTTCAAATGCAGAAGCGCCATGGTACTCCGCTCATCTAGAACGCTTATCCAACCGAAAAAAGCGCTTCTATCACTTAGCGAAATCATCCCCTACTGGACGCGCGCTGGGCAACTTATAAATCCGCCTCAGATATCTATATAGCAGCTCTAAAATTTGCTAAAGACAACTACTTATCTAGGACACCACCTGAAATACTAAAAACAAATCTGGAAAAGTTATGGCAAATAGTAAACCTAACAACTAACAGTGCTAGTTCACTAGAAGATTCATCTGAAATGATGTTTCCGATATTACCACATGCGCGACCATTCTTAATGAATCATTTACAAGTCAATTTTCGAAAACTGGCAATGTTGAATTTCCTATCGCGCACCAACACGAATGCACCAATGCATCCTGTGATTGTTGAGGTACATAAAATGAACAAGCTAATGGATATTTTACCGTGTCATTCATCACCTGGCTACGACTGCATTAACAGTAAATTCATTTAAAGCACTAGCCTCATTAGCTACATGATACTAACAAAAATTTTCCGACAATCCCTTAACTCATGTGCGCTTCCAAAATAATAAAAAATTGTGAAGGTGGTTGAAATCTACAAATCTGGTGCCAGAAACTCACCTCTTAATTATCACCCCATATCCCTTACAAGTAGCTGCTGTAAATTATTAGAGCATGTAGTTTTCACGAATGTGGCTAGCTTTCTAGAATCCAACTCATATTTTACTAACGCACAGCATGGTCTTCGAAAATCATATTCTTGCGAAACACTCATTCATGAACTGCATCACATCCTGGATCGCTGACCATGCGCTGACTGTATCTTCTTGAATTTTAGTAAAGCATTTGATAAAGTATGCCGTAAACTCCTACTTTTTAAACTAAGCTTGTTAAATATCGACCCTAACCTTCTAAAATTGATAGAGCATTTCCTTACTAACCACTTCCAATTTGTTACTGCTAACGTTCGTAACTCTCGACTCACTGAAGTTCAATCGGGTGTACCACAAGGGTCTGTGCTAGGACCACTATTATTTCGTATCTATATTAATGATCTGACCGCTAAAATATCTTCTAACATACATCTGTTCGCAGGTGATTGTGTTATCTTCTGGGAAATTAAAAGCACTGATGATACTAGCTGATCTGGATAATATAGACGCCTGGTGCGGGAAGTGGCTAATGGAATTAAATATTAACAAATGCGAAAAATGATGCGCGTATCCAGATCTAATTGTGCTCCAAGCACCTACCATCTGAAGGACGTTCCCTTAGATATCGTCGTGTCATATAAATATCTTGGTATACACATTACAAATAACTCAAATTGGACCATTCATATACAGTACTTCATTAACAAAGCTAACCGCATGCTCGGGTACTTACGGCGCAACTTTTTCAAAGCATCGACTGCTTTAAAGTTGCAGCTTTACAAGACTCTAATACCCTCGAAACTTGAATATGCATCTGCAATATGGGATCCCAGACACGTTAATCTCATTACGTTTCTTGAACTAGTACAAGATAACTCTACCCGTTTCATTCTTTCTAATTATAACCGTGCTGCGAGTATAACCTTAATGAAAACTAATCTAGCACTTATTCCACTCGCTAACCGCCGCAAGATTGCCCGTCTTTCGCTGTTTCATAAAATTTTTAATCACACTACGCTTCACGACGATTTCATCCTGCGGCCTCAGTGCATTTCAAACCGCGTCGATCATCGCAGTAAGGTAGAAATTGATTCGTGTCACACGAAGTCCTTCTTTCAGTCTTTCATCCCCCGTACCTCTCAGGAATGGAACCACCTTCCCTCAAGTATCGTAGCCATCATCGATAACAAACTTTTCCGCGAAACATTAGCTAACATTGTATATTCAGGGAAATCATTGTATTAACAGAACTGACTGCACTTGTTTGTTTGCTTAATACTACTACTCTGTAACCACTCCCCTCTTTAATGCCATATTGCCCTCAAGGTATAAATAAATAAATAAATAAATAAATAACTAAATAAATAACTAAATAAATAAATAAATCTCTTTCTCAACGTTAACAAAAGCTTTGTGCTCGCATGTTTATTAAAGGACCCATATATATTGTGTTTTCTTATATCATCTAGATGTCATTCTACAAGCAGAGTCTGTCCAGTATCTTGGCGTTAGATATTGCGGTTCTATGTATTGGAATGCGCACATTGGCTGTAATACTGCAAAGGGTGTTCGTGCGGTTGGTTTGCTATGTAGCCAGAACAGTAGTCGACCAGGAATATGAAAAAACGCTATTATCAATGTACTGCATGTATGTTTGCCCTGTGTTGAAATTAGGGTATGTGCTGTACTCTGGAGCTGCTACATATAAACTTCATTCCCTCGTTCTTCCACAGAGGCACGCCTAGCGGCTATATTTGGGTCTACCTAAATTTGTTGCAAATCAAGTTTTACATCTGGAAGCTAGGATCTCTTCTTTTGTTACGTGTTTTCGATATTTAGCTATACAGTCATTTTTAAGGCCATATGAATCCCCTATAAGACGTTCACAAACAGTTTTTTATCTCCCAACCTGAGTTGCTTTTTGGTTTGCGCTGGCCGAAATTGCACACACCTCAAATTATTTTTATGCAAACTCTCCTAGATCAGTGAAACGTCCAATTTCTTAAAGTGACTCCTGTTTTCTTTTTTCTTTTTTTGAGACGCCAATTCCGCTAAAGTACATTGGCACGATATCTTTCCTGGAAACGCAGATGTGCCATCTTACCGCATGTTAAGCTCTATCTTAAATTATTACTTTTCGCGCATACCGATCACGACAGTTACTGCGACTGACGCTTCCCAGCGCGAAAAAAGTGTGGAATTGGAATACTTTCTCCTGATCTCGACTGGTTGTTTTCTTTTCGCTTCCCAGACTTCGCACCAATCTTTTTAGCAGAATTTATAGATGTAATTCTAGCCCTCCGTAAACTAAATACGTCAACTCGTTCCACAGCTAGTAGTCGTGCCGGATTCTCTGTGTTTAATTGTGCTGCTCTCTCACTGCTTCTTGTGACTCGCAGATTTTGCGAGCTTTCAAATCGTCAGCGCCCCCTCATTTAGCTTTGATTCGATTGGTTGGGTGCCAGGGCTGGCATGGGGTTAATTTCTGAACGAAATGGCAGATTCATTGGCAAAAGCGTCCCTGAATGGTCCGGTTATTCAAATTCGACGGGCAGCTTTCATCTTAGGGGATACATTTCAGAAACAAATGATGCTGCGGGAGTTTTACGCCCCGTCCTTAACAAGCTCCTAAAATTTTCTGCGTTTGTCCCTTCATTGGAACAGTAAACTCCGAAACGCGAACACTTTAAGTCGCGATCACTAGACTCCGCTGTTGAAGACCATTTCTAATTTTTTAGCTACGCAGGGCTGGTCTGGTTCCCTCACCAAACTGTTCCTTTTGTGGGGAACATGAAACAGTAGATAATTTTTTTTACCGACTGTCAAATATATTCTAATTTGCGAAAAAGAACCTCAGAAATACCGTTCCGCCTTATTAAATTAGGCTTAAATGTTCAAAATCTTTTCCGGGCGACGACCCTTGGGCAGCGGTGGCGTAGAGAGTGCAGCGGGGGCGTAGAGGTAGAACACCCGCCTCGTGTGCAAGAGGTACGTGGTTCGAATCCCGGTGCCGGGGAATTTTTCATCAGATTAAAAAAAAAAAAATCCGCGTGTCGATAAAATTACATAAAGAGGCCTGTAGTGTGGCCTGATCCCGGTGACCACAACCGGTAACGCACTCCCTCACCAGAGCAGGATTGGCCACCCTGGTGCAGTACTTGGCCACAACCTCCTATATGAACACAACAATCAAACCCCGGCCCTCAGTCCCCAGCAGCTGCGAAGCAACTGACCACGGCGGCGGTCATACCTGCGACGCAGCAGAGGGTGCTAAGAATCCCTGGCTCCGGACAGGCCGCCATTGGAATATGAACCTGGCAAAGTTTAACGCTAGAACGTTATCTAGTGAGGCGAGTCTAGCAGTGCTATTGGAGGAATTAAAGGGCAGTAAATTGGATATAATAGGGCTCAGTGAAGTTAGGTGGCCGAAAGAAGCATACACAGTGCTAAAAAGCGGGCACGCCCTTTGCTACCGGGGCTTAGCGGAGAGACGAGAACTAGGAGTCGGATTCCTGATTAATAAGGAAATAGCTGGTAACATACAGGAATTCTATAGCATTAACGAGAGGGTGGCAGGTCTTGTTGTGAAACTTAATAAGAGGTACAAATTGAAGGTGGTACAAGTCTATGCCCCTACATGCAGTCACGATGACCAGGAAGTCGAAAGCTTCTATGAACACGTGGAATCGGCGATGGGTAAAGTCAAAACAAAATACACTATATCGATGGGCGACTTCAATGCCAAGCTAGGCAAGAAGCAGGCTGGAGACAAGGCAGTAGGGGAATATGGCATGGGCACTAGGAATAGCAGGGGAGAGTTATTAGTAGAGTTTGCGGAACAGAATAATATGCGGATAATGAATACCTTCTTCCGCAAGCGGGATAGCCGAGAGTGGACATGGAGGAGCGCGAACGGCGAGACTAGAAATGAAATAGACTTCATACTCTGCGCTAACCCTGGCACCATACAAGATGTGGATGTGCTCAGCAAGGTGCGCTGCAGTGACCATAGGATGGTAA
This sequence comes from Dermacentor variabilis, assembly GCF_050947875.1. NCBI lineage: Eukaryota > Metazoa > Arthropoda > Arachnida > Ixodida > Ixodidae > Dermacentor > Dermacentor variabilis. The sequence continues at coordinate 25,592,077 of NC_134570.1, read as the reverse complement.
GAACTCTAATTAGCCTATACCTGAGGAGGGAACGGAAGAAACTGGTACATAAGAAGCCGATCAATAAGTTAGCGGTAAGAGGGAAAATAGAGGAATTCCAGATGAAGCTACAGAACAGGTATTCGGTTTTAACTGAGGAAGAGAACCTTAGTGTTGAAGCAATGAACGACAATCTTGTGGGCATCATCAATAGAAGTCGGCGGTAACTCCGTTAGACAGGATACCAGTAAGCTATCGCAGGAGACGAAAGATCTTATGAAGAAACGCCAATGTATGAAAGCCTCTAACCCTACAGCTAGAATAGAACTGGCAGAACTTTCGAAGTTGATCAACAAGCGTAAGACAGCTGACATAAGGAAGTATAATATGGATAGAATTGAACATGCTCTCAGGAACGGAGGAAGCCTAAAAGCAGTGAATAAGAAACTAGGAATAGGCACGAATCAGATGTATGCGTTAAGAGACAAAGCCGGCAATATTATTACTAATATGAATGAGATCGTTCAAGTGGCTGAGCAGTTCTATAGGGATTTATGCAGTACCAGTGGCACCCACGACGATAATGGAAGAGAGAGTAGTCTAGAGGAATTCGAAATCCCACAGGTAACGCCGGAAGAAGTAAAGAAGGCCTCGGAAGCTATGCAAATGGGGAAGGCAGCTGGGGAGGATCAGGTAACAGCAGATTTGTTGAAGGATGGTGGACAAATAAACCCATCTCATCTGTAATATGACCAAGCTGTAGCGCTTCGATGCCTCGTTGCGGATGTCGAATCACTGTAAACCACTGTAAACGTTGTGCAAAGCAACGAGGCAGCGCCGCTGTATGCTATACAGTTGCATTATAGAGCATCACCTGCTTTAGTTGTCTCAGGCAACAGTTCCTGATTTTGTAGCCACACCTTGAATATAGTACACTGTATCATGCATCTTAGTATGTGTCCCTATAGATAAACTTCCTTTTGAGGCATCTCGCAGGAAATAGCACAGGGAAAGGTAAGGTGTCGGTGGGTGTTGCTTGCTCGCAACATTCCCAATGAAGCGACAAGGACTGGAAGGAACTCCAATTTTCTAGATTGTATTACGATGCATTTGTAAGTTGTATTACTCTCTGGATTGAGGGATTCTGAGAACTCAGCCACTTTATTAAATAAAGTGTTTTCTCTCTCTCTCTCATATTATAAGTTGTTTCGTTAAGGTAGCGGGACTTGCAAACCGAGTAACGTCGGCTTCTGGTCGTGTGCTTTGCCAATAAATGTGGCTTATATGTATGGAGTCTGCATAAATAAATTAACATGCAATTTCACTCCGAGGGAAAAACAAAGCCAGAAGGGAGGGGGTGTGAAGGGAGATAACAAAACGGCCTTGCCAACTGTGCGGTCCGCTTCCAAACTTCGTCTGCAAGATTCCCATCCTTCCGCACTATATACTATTGCAAAATGTACCCTAGTATTTAATTACATCTCAACAGAATGTCCACAGAAACGTGTCGGAGTTTCTGCGATTACTCTTGCAAGGCTACATTAGTTGCTCGTTAGTTAAGCCTACATACAACACCTTCGCCCGTGGCCGTTGTCGTGTGAGCCTGTTGTCTTTTTCGTCCCGTCATCCGCAATCCTTTGCGGGATGTGCTCGTAGCGCAGTGTGTAAATCGCTGCCAGGCAACTGTAACCAAGCCCTTTCATCAACGGTATAGCACCCGCCAGCGCAGTGCATGTGTTTTGAACGTCGAGTTCCAGGACGCATTTTATTCTACTACGTAAAGGTAACTCCTCGTAAAATGGGCACGCCAGCAACCTATACAGAGCATCTTGTCCCTTACATATTGCAGGATAATTCAGAACGATTTCAGCGTCCGTTCAATGATAACCAGTGACGGCTCATTGAATGTATGACTTCATACCTTCTTGTTTCGTGTGAGTATCTACAATGACACGCAACTGCACACCCGCGCAAGCCCACGCAGGCCTCTCTCTCTCTTTTTTTTAACTCATCGGTACTGCTCATGATCATCTATTCTTGTGTATCCCGTTATTGTTGCAGTCATGCTCAGCTCACGTTTTCAGCTTTTATTTTAAGAAGAAGCTTGAGATCGGATGGTTACACGTGCGACACATTAATTCTCTATAGTTAGTTGGCTCCATAACCGATCTGAATGAATTGAGCGAATTCGTGAATGAATTATGTTGCATTGAAAAAAAAATCTCAGTGAATGGTAATTGGAATCAGATTTATATTTTATTTGCTCTCATTTTCGCACGCACGCACGCACGCACACGCACACGCACGCGCACGCGCACACACACACACACACACACACACACACACACACACACACACACACACACACACACACACACACACACACACACACACACACACACACACACACACACACACACACACACACACACACACACACACACACACACACACACACACACACACACACACACACACACACACACGCACGCACGCACACACACACACACGGAGAGAGAGAGAGAGAAAATGAACAAGTCAGGCATGAAGTTTGTGATTCTACAGCAACGTATACGAAAAAAAAAAACAGACGCCCTAATTCTGTAAACTGTGCCTAGTGGCCCGCTTAAACGGGATAAAAGCAAGATTGACGTACGTACGAGATTACGAGTATTACATTAAATGTTATTTTTGAACGCATCGCTCTTTTGTGATTAACACTCTTGAGAAACTCATTTTAACCGACGTAACAGCTTGACATTAATTGTAAATTTGCTTGCTTGTTGTACCCGCTTTCAGTGTATTGTCAGACAAAATATACAGAAACCTGATAAAACATGTCATTTCCGCCCTTGTAGCCGCTGTCCAATGAGAGCATTTATGCGTTTCACAAATGTATACGCAGAGTACGACCCAAAGCTTCGCGGAGTATCGAGGATAGAAAATCCACGTCGTTGCCGGTTACCCAATGGTTAAAGTTGTACGCGCACTTAAGGACAAACGTTAAAGAAAACCTATGTCAGCTTGGCATACATTGTATTGCAATAGCAATTCTGTGGGCACTCGATTGTATCCTCTATTTAGCTTATCTCACTATTTAAAGTACAAGAAAGGGTTCAATAATTTTTTATGTTAATTGTTGTGAGAAAATACGATAAAATTGCTAGTCGCACCAACAGTGATGAGTAACGATTGAAATGCTGAATTGTGGAAAGCTTTGAAGTTTATGTATCTATGTGCGTGGCCTGTGGAATGAACTAGCATAAGTGTAATGATATGTATATTAAGAAACAATTCTCTGAAAACCGAAATAAAGCAAGATAATTACCTGCTTTGACGACATTATTATAAAAAATTATCAGTGACGTGAAGAAGTTCCCACTGATTTTCTTTTTATCCTAGTTCGTTCTATGCATTTATACATAAGCAGTGAGTGTACAAAATCTTATTTCAAAATATTTATTCAGAAAGAAAGTTATACTTTGCGTAACATAATGTAGAGCAAAATCTTGTATTGAGAAAAATAAGCAAAACACGTTCTTCAGGCCTCGGACAGCCCCCTTAAAAATATATTAATTGCGCAACCGAGTATAATCATATTAGTTAACATTACAGACATCAAATAATAAAAAATAGTAAGCATTATATTCATCTATAATAAAAAATACGGACGTCACAATACTAGAGTAAGGATTTGAAAGCTTGCTGTACCTCCAAAACTAATCAAGGTAGGAACATAATTTTTTGCAACATGTTTCTGATTGTTTGGGGCTATTTCAAAGGTTAAAAACAAAGAAAATCAACTTTTTGTAAGAAAATTGACACCTGAATGTGGCCTCACACCTTAAATTATTAAAAATAGCAAGAAAATATTAATGATCACAATCTAAATGTGATCCAATTTCAGTATTACAGCTTGCCCGCGTCCGATCTCACTTCGTGCTCGTCGCTAATGCGCCACTTCCACAGTTATGATTATAGTTGTGCTCTTTTAACACCATACTTACCACGGTGTGTACCCATGTTTACATTGAACTAGAGCTACGGCTTTCCACTGTTACATATTGCTGCTCAAAAACGTAGCGGGAGCTCTTGCGTTAAGCGTGGTAACCGCACATATCGGTGCTATTTTCTCTGTAACTGAGCATAACCGGTGTAGCCTCGAGGTGTACTGAATATGCTCCTGAGGTGCAGAGAGAGAGAGAGAGAGAGAGAGAGAGAGAGAGAGATAAACGGAATGGGAAAGGCAAGCATGTTAACCGGATGAGGTTTTGGTTTGCTACCCTGCACTGGGAGAAGGGTAAGGGGTGCATAGCTTTTGCTTACACCTATGCAAATTCGATCATGGGGTGCAAATGTCACGCATTCATTACTTTTTGTAACGCTATGCTTCTGATTTCTGGGCACTAGTATATTTCCCTAAAGACACTATATATAGTTTTACCTTCACTCGCCGTTGTTGCTCAGTGGCCAGTGGTATCTTGGTGCTGTGCAGGAGGTTGCGGATTCGATTCCCTGCTGCGACGACTGCATTCCAGGGAGGGCATTCTGCCCTCACTGGAATGAGGGCATTCTTAGAGGCACGTTGACCATCTTCAGGCGGTGAAAATGAATCCAAAAATTTACGCGCCAGATATACGACCTGGCGCGTAAAACCCCTGAATTTTTGTTCCATGGTGGCCAGCATAATTTTCGGTCAGGACAGCGCCGTTATCACCGCGCAGTGTACCGAAAGTACGTCGAAACACGCTCCTGTGAGGGATAGAAGCACTCAGAACTACTTGAAGAGTGTTCTCGTAAGAACTTTCGCCGACGTCAGCGGCACTACAGCAGATGATCTCTGAGATCGGAGGCTGTAACTAGAATATAGCTACTTTGGGAGCATACTCCCGGCGGGTCAATCGAGGCAAGAGTGGCCCATGGAATATTTCTAGTGTACTCTATATCGAGGCTAACGCGACAACTCTCGTGAGCGCTCGTTATCTAACGGATGGTTCCTGTTCACCAGTCGGAAAATGCGTCTTTCAGTGTAGTTGAACAACAAGGATGTCCAGCGTGGTTCAAAAAGTGTCGTTCAACAACAAGAATGTCCAGCGTTGTTCAAAACAAACACCAGTGATTTATTTGCTTCAACGTTTGGTTGGCGCACTTGTGTGACACGCAAAACAGCCCGCCAGTGAAACGGGGCAGCACGAGCATTCGCTCGTACACTGGTCGCACGTACTCTTTTGCACATACATGACAGTGTGTACCAGGAAAGAAAACCGTGGAGTTGATTTTCAAAAGCGAGACGATGGACGTATGGGCGAAGAAAAGTAGTAATAAAACAGACGTGACAGGAGTACCCGATGTCGTATGTTTCATTTTTCATCCGTGCGTCGTCTGCGCTTTTGAAAATCGGCCTTTGTTTTGCTCAACCGAGTGGTCGAAGGTTTCAATTTGCCCACGTCGAATGCGCAGTCGCTGGCTTGAAACACCTAACGCATAGCTTGCTTTGACATTTTTATCCTCCAGCACGCCGAAGTCACGAATAATTATAAGGAATAAATTTTTCAGAATTAGGAGGCGAGAAACACGAAGGCGGAGTACAGACCGGGATAGTCATTGCTATCGATAAGAATATTAGCGGCTTGCCAAATGGTTCTTTACCGTAAAAGGAACTGAAAGATTGAAATGAAACTTCATCTGTCCACTTTATTACTGCTAATGAATTGACTGGCAATACGCTAGCGCTAAAGCGAGAGTCAAAATTCAGCAGTCTGCATCTAGTAAATTCGTGCGCCTCCTGTACATGCCTCCATATTCCCCGTGTAGTTGCATGCGAGCTTGCCACGTTGCGGCGTTCTCAAGAGAACGTGATAACAGTGCCTATATATAAATTAAGTAAGCAACAGGTGGATCGTGTGTGCAAGTCTGGGAGCTATTCTAAGCACATGTCACGCGAGACCTTTTTTTTTTTTTTTTGAGCTACGAAAACGGGATGTTTAAATGAGCAGAGTTTGAAAACTCGAGGAAATGTTGTAATACGATGACGCCGTTAAAGTAATCGGGGCTTCGGAAAAACCTCTCGTAAAAGACAGTATTCGCACGGACGTACGCCGCTTAACCGCCTGCATGCTCGGCGGTTAAGCCAACTTTCTGATTACGCGCATTCCTAGAGAATGAATATGTGAACGTAGAAACGAAAATCCAGAAAAATGTCTATCTGTGACTGACACATAATTGCCTGGATTTTCGTTTCTTAATTCACATATTCACTCTCTAGGAGTGCGCGCAATCTGAAACTTGACTCCCACACTGTCAAACATGCACCCTCCTGCTAGAGTTATAGTCGCAGTGAAAGCTAACGTCCTGGCCTTACACCTCATCGGCTCAGAAAGCCACACGAGCACATCTGCAGTGAGTGCCCCGACAGTAGACACACTACTCCTTTTTGGCCAGAGAGCTTGATTGATCTGAACTTGTCTTCGCTTTTTCTTTTTCGCGCCCCCCTCCCTTCTTTCTCTCTTTCAGTACCCCATCTCCCTGCCTACGTGTAGGGCACCAAACTTAATTTTATTTTAGCTCCCACGCCTTTCCTTCTATTTCCCCTTTTTTCTCACACAGTGGAGGCGTCGCTGATGACAACATCGTTTTTATCATCGTTTTCAGCATAAACGTCACATCCACATTTCACTGACCATCAGTAAATCTTTCAGCTCCGAGAAAACATTATCGGACAACGAAGGCGTCTGCGCTAACGCCGTTTCCCGCAATCAAATACGTATCATACAAACTGGCGTCAGCCTTTGCAACTTAAGAAAGCTTTAAAGATTGGCGAAAGCTCTGCTTGACTTGTCGTCTCAGTAATGGATAGAAGTTTCGAACGTCCAAGAGAAAAGAAACTTCTTCTAAGACTTTTCGCCAGTGTAACCTCCGTCGTCGTGAAGCCGGCGCCTTAGTTGTAAATTGTCAGGAATGCACGACGCAAACTGTACTAAAACTGTGCGTTCGGACATAGTCTGAATCACCGTGCCGTCAAGGTTCGAGCCAAAGAGGCGATAGGCGCAAGTAGTTATGCTTGTTAGCCGTATAGTAGGTGGTTGTTTTGTAAACGTGTTTATCTTTCCTGTGTATTGAGTCAGGGTCCACACGGCAAAACTAGGTGCGTCGACACACTGCTGGAGCAAGCCAGTATGCCACTTAGACTGACTGGTCACGCGCGCTTCATGAATACTGTGACATGGCAACCACTGCACATTCATCATTGTTGAACAAAGGCCAATAAATAGAGAGAAGGGCTAACTTTACGGGACGTGTTGACGCGTTTGAACTGAGCTTGTCTCTACACTTTCGTCTCTAGTTGGCCCGAGGATAAAACTAAATGTGTGGCACGCTCTTGTTTGTTTAGGTGCCCGACACTGAATAAAGCGTACACGTTCATCTTGAGGGTCAGGATAGGGCGCTCATAACGCAGCCACGACGGACACTACGCGACTTGAATGTCCGCTCGGAAGCGGACCACGCCGCGCAGCGTTCTCCTCCAATGCGATTTGCGGGAGCGATGGTGCACGCTGGCACCGTGCTGCTGTCGTCGACCACCGCTGCAGCGATCGGCACAAGCGGGTCGCAGTCCATCATCGTTGCAGCTCTGTCGCGATGAAGTCTTGCGCGAGGCCTTGGCTCCGTCACTCCGCCTTGTAGCTGCACTCGGCGCAGTGCCTGGCGCCCAGCATCTTGCACGCGAGATGCTGCATCGTGTCGTGCGTGTCTGCGGAACGCGGGAGAAGACGGGCTGTCAGGGACAACTGCCGCCTGGGTTCAGCTCGCGGACGTAAGCATTGCCAGCTCCACTGCTTACCGGCAATAATGCTTCGCTGCTGCATCTGCTGGTAGTGCAGGGAAAGCTCTGTATGAGGAAGAGAACGAACAAGAAGCAAGGCTGTTGACTGACTATATAAGCATAACTGGTGTAATTTGTGAATTTATTTTGCTCGATTATGTTTTTTCTTATCGCCGACCGTTCAGAATCGGCCGATCCTGGTGACAACTTAGGTGGGGTGCCTATCGGTGCGCAGACAAGGAGAGGAACGGAATAGAATCGAAATTGAATTGTTGCATTAGCCCTGCATAAGAATGTACTCCATGACTCCTTTGTTGAAGTCCAGCGACGTCTCACGTTCACAGCTCTAACTCCATGGTGTGATTGATTCCTCGCTTAGACGCCGTTGTCTGTTTCTCTGCAACCGCCTGATAACATTGCCGATGCTTAAGCTGGTGGAAACGTGGGTTCTCAGACTCGCCGTGGCCTGCAAGAAAGACACTAAGACCACAACATCCAAGGTATAATTTTCTTCCTGCGAAGAGACTAGCTCTGACCGCTGGACGCTCCGAGCGCGCACACGAGAGCTCGGATCGTGCTACGGGTCATGGTCAGTTCTCCCACAAGCCGATGAGAGGCGCTCCATAAGCTTAATTTTTAGTGTTTAGAAGGCTGTAATTGACGTTCAGTACGATTGTAGTGTCAAGAAGGTAGCCATGTCTGCGAGAAAGTTGCATGCGAGAATACGGCCTGGTCTTTTTCTCGGGAAAAATAAATTCTTGGAGCGTCAAGCGATGAAACTTCACGTGCTGGTCATACCTTTCAGCTTGGCTTGAACAGCGAATCTAGCCTTCCGTTCCTGGTCCAGTTCCTGGCACAGGGCGTCTAAAGCAATACAATGAGGAAGCGTGAGTACGTTCTCCCACGCACTATTTCTACGCACTATGTTTATCAATATTTATCATGGTTGATAGCGAGGAAGGAATTGAGAGGGAAAAGGAAATGCAGAAAAGTCGGGTCACTCCTTGTTTGCTAACCTAGGAAACCGGACGTGCGTCTGGTTAACCTCCCTGCCTTTCCTGTCTTCTATTTTTCTCTCTATACGCTTGGGGAGGGAAAGGTTGACCTAGAGAAGACTAAAAAAGGCATGTTTCTCACTCACCTCGCACGACTTGCAACTGCTTGGTGAGTTCTTCGCGGTACGCGACCTCTTTCTGCACTTGCTCCTCGAACGTTTCTGCAAGAACAAGACGAACGTGGAAGGAGTTCACTCACAGAACCGTGCATGCTTATTGTCATGTCTGAGCTACGTTTATTTGTTTCTCTGCAGCTTAGAGCAGTATAGAGAGTGCTCACGTGACACCACACATGCGCCGCATTGTCTTGCTATACGCGGTTTCCACAGCGCAGCTGGAACTTAACGAATCGCGATAAAGCGCAGCTTTAGAACACTTTGTCGACTTCGATGACGTCAGTACACATAACTTATTCTCAATCTATTGATGCAATTTCGGAAATATATCTTTCAGCGTTACGCCAGAGAGGCAGAATGCTCGTTGCGCTAGTGAATAGTCGCACCGCACGCTACGTATCCCCGAAAGTGACCAAAGGAGATTACGCAGTTTTTTCTATGAACGCAAGCAAAAAATAGTACCAAACAAGCACTTCGTCACTAATGCTGAATACTCGTTTGGGTGCTGTTGAAATGCTATAATTTATTATATCATTTGCTACATTTGCTACAGCTAGTGTGACTTAGCCTCAAGCGTGAGCAGTGCTCGTCGTTATGTACCTTCGCGAATTGAGTCCCACATTGTGATGGCGGAAACACCTGCCTGCTGCCACCCCTTTCTTTCTCAACAGAACTACTACTATTGTTTTCAGCAAGCTCGACGCTCCTTAAATAAAAAGGACTTGCGTTTAAGCTCGTGCTGAATAAATTAGTTAATCAACCTTACTAGACAACTGGGTGCATAGCAAAAATTACTGACTGTGAGTTGCTCAAGCTTATCAACCGTGTAGGCAGTTGAACTAATAACAAGAGAGAGAGAAAAGAATACAGAGAAAGGCAGGGAGGTTAACCAGAGGTAGTTCCGGTTGGCTACCCTGCATGGGAGGAAGGGTTAACAGGCATAAAAAGAGAAAGAGAGTGGGAGAGGGAGATAGAGAGAAAGAGAGACGAGCACGAACAAAGCGCGTACACTAGTTGTACGCGCGATAGAGCGGTAGCTAGGTGGCGGCGTTCTTAAAAAGATGCCACGAGTACTAGTTGCACAGTAAGCAATATTGACGTGAAATCATCAAATGAGCGAAAAAGCGGGAGCCTGTAGCAGCAAAACGACCCCATTGGCTGCACGTCACATGACCGCCACGACGGAGCAGAACGGGCGAAAGGGAACGCCTGCTGCAGTGCTGGCGCGCCAGGTGTTGCGTTAAGGGAGAGGGCATCCCTGCGACATCACGTCACCCTTGCTCTCGGAAGCCTCTCTTAACCGCGCGTTCCTTGTCCGCACGAGCTCTAGCCTACGTTCCAACTGCGCCTAGGTAATCGCCATGAAGAAATAATGTATAAAAAACAAAACAAATTCTAGAGTAAGAGCGTTGGCGGTAGTGAGGACTCTTAACGACGTTCATTGGGAAATTAATGCCTTCGTATTCACAACTCATTAGAAGTGCTTTGGTATCCACGGAATTTTTGCACCCGCCGTATATGATATGCTATTTTTTAACTACGTAGGGAGGAAATGCTCTGTTTAAGCCACGTACTTAGATTTAGGTGCACGTTAAAGAACCCCGGGTGGTCCAAATTTCCAGAGTCTCACGCTACGGCGTGCCATCATAATCAGGCAGTGGTTTTGGCACGTAAAACCACGTAACTTAACAGGTTAAGCCATGGCACCAGTTGGCTCAAACACTGCACATTGCATTAAGATACTCTGAAACGCCCTTGGAAAGTTTCATCGGCCAGAGCTCATTCAATCACCTCTGCTTGGATTTCAAAAGGCGAAGTCGTTAACTTCTTCCTGTCCCATCACAGGTGCTCAAAGTCAATTCGGAAGCGCGACTTCTGCACCGCTCATCATCCGCAGCTTTGATATGTTTTGTGGCCTGCCTATTACTATTAGCCTACTGTTGTCACGTCACCTGTTTGTTTCGGCCGATAGCGTTAGACGGTGCTTACTGCGAAGCTGAAGTGTCAGTAGTGGAGGGAACGTAATGGTTCGGCGAGGAAGCTATACATAGTTGTCGCTATTGCGCTGCGCGGCAAGTATTTTTCTGTTTTCATGCCAACTGCGCGGAGGGATCCGGTAGCCGTGCGCACCTTCAACACCGCATGTTGATGCAAAACCCCTGCACGCGTTGGCGCAACCGCGCGGTGCTCCCGCGTACGCCGAGCAGCACGCCGGGGGGGGGGGGGGCAGGAAAAAACACTTCGGCTAATGAGTGCCGCGTCAGGAGTGCGGCATGGTTGTCGCGTGTTTAACAGTGTGCGGCACGCGAGCTGAATATCGGCGCCGCGAGCAGGGCCTTGGAGTATGCTGCTCTTTCTTTCTTTCTTTCTTTCTTTCTTTCTTTCTTTCTTTCTTTCTTTCTTTCTTTCTTTCTTTCTTTCTTTCTTTCTTTCTTTCTTTCTTTCTTTCTTTCTTTCTTTCTTTGAGGATGCGCGGAACCTCGCGTATATACAACGGGCTAGCACACGTCGGCAGTGTGTGCAGAGCGAATGAGGCCGATAGTACACAGTAGCCTCCAGAGGCGAGCACGCTGTGCTTGTGGCGACGACGGCCGGCGACCCTCGGTTTGGTGCTCTTTAGTTGCTGCCGCCAGGGGGCTCAGCACGGTCACCTATATGTGTGTGCAAGCGGCTTCGAGAGTTGCTGCGATTAACGGTAGTTCACTGAATAGATAAATGAACTGGTAGCAACGCACCGCGACGCAGTCTGCTGGGCACCATTTCGTGGTTCGCCGACTGAGTTGTTTTTACTTCTGCCTATTTATTCCTCTTGTTGCCTTTCTTCTGGTTTTGGGTACCTAATTTGAGTACCTAGTTTTTGAGTAAACATATTTTCGTTGTCTTGGTTGACTTGGTTTTTTTTGTATTCAGTAAGCAAGGATGGTTGAAGTTAACGAGCTTTCCATTATTGTTTAACTTAGAATGGCTGATCTCTTTTGAAGAAATAAATAAAAGAGATCAAGCTCACAATTTTTGGAGTTTCGGTTGAAAAGAGGATCCTATGAAGAGGTCTTTTTTCTTCTAGTTTTATTATAACTCCTTCACCCACAGTTATCAATATTTATGACCAATAAAGTATTAAATGTAAACAAGTTACCTCGCATGAGGCGACACTCCCTTTCCACTTTTTTCCTGGCTTGTGCTTCTCTCAGCAGTACGTCCCGTAGCTCATCTGTGAAAGAGCAAAAACAAGAGGTGGAGGCGTTGTTTATTCAAGTTTCTTTTCCCTCTCCCTTCTTCCTAGTGACATATGGTTGCTTCATTTACATAAGCATCCTCATATTCTAATACTTCTTTATTTTATTAAAGAAGTATAACATTTATTTTTCTGTTTTAACGCGCGTGCGTAAGCAAGTAATTTTGTTTAAAGTATTTAACCAGTATAGACAAATAAGGTGTTAAATGAAAAAAAAAAAGAAAGTGACTCGTGTTGTCTAGAATGTCAGGCCTTAGAACATAAACGCAAAAAATGTTGCTCTTTCAGCCGCACAAATAAAACACAAAGTAGTAGAAATTTTAGGCTGCACTGTCACGGAAAGAACTCCTACATTTACAATGCAGCAGTTCGAAAGCTCAAACAGATTTAAGCCGATAACTAGGAAGTCACGGAACGTTAAATCGCTGCTCCGTTTGTACTTATAGCATAAAACTCGCTATGAAGACTTAAGGACAACGTTTTTGTTCTCCCCGTGACAACTGGAACGCTGAAATTCTCAGAGCCCGCTTTTAGTTGCTCTAACCGTAATGTGGGCAGCCGACGCACGAGAAACAGCTGGGACTGATAGTTTACAGTGTGGCATTGCTTACCTTTGCTAAGTGTGAATATGCTCGAAGGATCCAAAGAGTGGTCGAAGGTTTGCGTTTCTGAAACGACAAGGATATAAATGAGAAGAATATACGGGGGTAGGCAAACAAAGTGGTTGCGAGTTTATATAGGCCTACATCGCCGCTGCGGACGCAAAGCCACACTACTAAAGCATATCACAAGAAGCCAAAAAGCACTGACACCTGTTTGTTGGCTTGTTATGATATGACTAATAAAAATCGGGCCCCTCGGTTAACCCCTTTCTTTTCGTTTACTACTAAAGCATGCCAGTCTAGAAAGCGTAGCGTCTGCAAATGACGATTCATTTTATTTTTTTCTTTCCGCAGTTGTTACGCATATGTGGTTTCTACGAGCTAGCCCCACATACAACGTGTTAAGACTGAGTGAAGAGAAATAGAATTGTTATATTGTCGATCGATCACCACTTCAAGGTGTCTCGTTCCAGTTGCCGATTTACAGAGTCAACACAGTTCTTCAATCATAACAGTTCCGCAGCTGGGAATGCTATTGAGTGACTTCCCGTGAAGCATTAACTGACCGACGTGCCACCACTGAGCAACAAAATGAAACTCGTGGTCACCCATCGGCGGCTAATAATAATTGCTTGAAATGCCTAACGTGACTTAAGGACGGTGCTGATTGAAAATATTGTTTACTTGTTCGTCCCGAGATGTTATTTTGTTATTGTGCTCAAAAAACGTGGCGTTTTGCAGTCAGTTTTGCTGTCCATGGAGGATACGGAATTCGGCGGACCCCTACGCTGTTCGCCAATCACTGTGTCCGAATTTTGAGACACGAGATTTACAGAGAGTTTCGCAACTGCTGTGATTGAAGGGCTCGCTAAGCAAGCGCATGCGGACGCGTGGAATGAAATGTGTGGGTGGGCATACTCCTCACCAGCATTATTATTCCGCCGTGATGATTTACATTAAATTGACTGGTCGAGCGGGGGGGTAACACCACAACATCTAGTACTGCACATTTCTGCGCTAAAGCACCGCGTTGGATGTTCCGTCCTTCGTGCGTGAAACCATCTCAAAAACCGGTGGTTAGAAAATAACGTCCCGCAACTATAACGCCTGCATTTGGCGGATACCTACTCTATTAAGGGAGTGGTGCGCTTTAAACGTGAGCGACCTAATTTAGTCACCGTAGCGTAAGAGACACTTCAGTATAACTAACGAAGAAAAACAGTACAAAACAAACCAGAAAGCGTATTTTCCGTAGGACCGTGACAATATACCTGTACGAGCAGTCCTTTTTAAATTACTTTAGGTAAAAAAAAAACAGAGATATAAAATTAGTATTGTTAGAAGTCTTGCCTACTATATAAATCAATCAATCAATCAATCAATCAATCAATCAATCAATCAATCAATCAATCAATCAATCAATCAATCAATCAATCAATCAATCAATCAAATTATTAATACAGTCGAGGTTAATTACAGCTTATAAAATATACAGACGAAAAAAAGTATCATTTTATCTTTCTCCGCAATAATTACTCGACCAATGGCCGCATTTTCCAAGCACCAGTTGCCACGGTGGTTTCTCTAACTGCATGGCATAATAACTAGTATGATGTTTCGCGCTAATATAGCGATGAATGTTAGCTTGAATTCATGATGTTTATGAGCTGCTCAATTTGTAAATTTACTGGACAACTGTATAGTGCTCAAATAATGTTAATTACAAATGTGCCTGCTAACGAAGTTGTTTCGTCCTGTCCGCTTCCACTGGTTTCAGCCAATCGCCGACAACTAACAATCATACAGTTGAAACTGAACGATAGTGGTCACAATCGCCGTTCATCCGCATACAGATCAGTAAACTTTGGCAATAATTTCGACAGGCAGAGGTAAACTGCAGGCAGATCACAAAAGCTTTCATGACAGCATCAAAAGACCTAGTCACACGTACGCAGGCACTTTTTGAGCCTGAGCTAGCAGGATGGGAAGCGCGCATGCGCAGTACGCTAAAGCGTGACGAGCACCTGAACGAGGTGCGTGAGTTCGGGGAAGGTGCACTGCGCGCTCGAACGCAACTAGCTGCATGGAAAGGTCGTGCTGATCTTGAACGTGCGAGACCACACGTGAACAGAAAGCTGTTCAGCCAACCCTGAGAACGGCGCTTAATGCTCAATGAATAGAACTTGACTAATTTTGCTCGATACCAAATATACGTTTTGACGGTTGCGAGAACCGTGCGGGCATTCGCAGCCAGTTCTGCACTCACTCTCAACATTGATAATTTGTAGGCGTTTTGAGCCTCGCGCGTGTAGCATCCTTGCGGTATATATAGCGCGTGCGATCTACTGCATATAACCTGCGTACGTTTGCCAGAAACGTCCACTGTTTGTAGAACGCGCTGCATACGAACCCGAATATGGCGACGCCTCGAGGGCGTCTCGCTTCCGGCACTCTTCCTTGATCAGCTGCACCACGGACGTCACGGCGTTCTCTGCACACAAAAAAGACAACATGTGGGAAGAGCGCGACGATTCTTGGCGACAGCGTAGCAATGCGAGAAGCAACGTATAGCACAGACCTCGCCCACGATGATAAAACAACCCCAGTGTTACGCTGGCCGTACTTAACAAGTCACGGGGCGTCAGTTCGGCAACACGTTGCCGTCGTTAGTTCTGGCCGCAAGATCGGCTTCGATACGAATCACCCAGTAAATCCAAGTGCTGACGCCATATTTTGTGGCAACAAGATGAGAGAGATTCGCGCAGCATGACAGAGGAAAATTGTCATCCACCGGACTGTAGCATGAAGGTACTAACCTATAACCTCAGCTGCATTTGGTCCTGATCAGCGTATTTGTTCAGATCCCTGAAAGCACAAGATCCCTGGGATACGTATTATAAGGACGGTACGTTTGGCACGTTGGTAATCCATACTGAAAACGTTGACGTCGTGATGAAGTTTGACAGTTTCGTACGTCAGCTGTTCGTGAGCTCCACGAGAACCGACTGCATGGTGTCTAAAGCCATTATCGAGTCGAAAAACATGGCCCATTTAGCACAACTCTCTGTGTCAATAAATTGAAGCGCACTGCACAGAGCTGTGAGTTCTGCAGCCTTGGACGTGGTGACATGTGACGTCTTGAACCGCAGTCTTATTCCTCTCGTCGGTATAAACAAAGCACCGCCAGAACTGGTCAATGTAGTCAACCCGTCAGTATATATGTTTACGTGGCTACTGTATCTCTCGTACAACAGGAGTAAGCTCAATTGTTTTAGTGCAGATGGTGGTAGATCTGACTTTTTCTGAAGTCCTGGAGTTGTGAGGTGTACCTCAGGATGGCACAAACACCATGGAGGAGACACCGGCCTGGTCGAAGCTGTGTACCTCGATGTAAGCGAAGCACGGTATGCACTGACAGTTGCGCTAAATGAAGTGCGGGGTTTCCACGGTGAGTGCAGCGAGGTGGTGGCAAGGGGTCCGGACAGTATGCCTGATGTGCACGTAAAGCCACAAAATTATTTTCCAGTGCTTTACCTGGCCATTGTAATATCAGCGTAAATGATGAAGCAGACAAAGCTGCCTCAGAGTCGCATCAAAAACAACACAGCATTCCCATTCCACTTTCCAGGATAGACGCTGCAACTCAGCTTCGTCACCTGGTACGCAAGCTCTCTTTAATGGATTTGAACACCCCAAATATAAGACGCCCCAGGTTGCATGAACTGAAGCCTTCGCTCCAACTCCGACCTCGATCCTGGCTTCACCTACGTGAGGCATCCCTTCTATGCCAGCTGTGGTTGGGAGTGACTTTCACGAAGGCGTACACTACTTTGATTGGAAGGATCGATAGTGCTGCGTGCGACGTCTGCGGTGGCGAAGAGGTCATCGAACATTGATCGTGCTAATATCGATTTCAGTTGGAAAGGCAAACATTATCTATCGCATTGCGACGATTGGGCGATTGGTCGCTGTTCGTGCAAGTGCTACCTGAAGACCGTCCCCATTCCTCGTCGGCCCACAAAGCTGTGAAGGTACTTTTGTCTTTCTTGAGAGCGACTGGCCTATGAGAACGCCTTTGACTTGCTCAGGCCCTCCACGTGCATGCGCAAGCTCCCGGCGTCTTTCCTTCCTCTCTACCTCTCTCTATATCATCTTTATATTCCCTCTATCCCATCCCCCAGAGTAGGGTAGCAAACCACACGCAGTTCAGGATTACATTTCTGCCTTCTCTCTTTCTTTCCTCGTCCTCCTCCATACTGAAAACTACTGACAGCGTGAAACAATAGGAAAGACACAGAAAAGATACAGCGCTTGTCCGTGTATCGTTTCTGTGTCGTTCGTGTCGTTTCGCGCTATCAATAGTTCTCGATATGTATCATTACACATTGCAAACTTGCCCAAGTACGAGATAATACATTCAAATTTTGCTGAGGCAATATAAGAAACCTTTTTTAAATGAAGAAGCAAGGCTCGATACTTCGCAACATCTCGGGTGCTCGCTAGATGTTCACGGCACGCTGAAAGCGCGCGCACTTGTTGCGGCTCGGAGGAAACGCGGTGGTGTCAGTTTCGGTTCCGGTGCATCCTCACAAGTTGGCATGGCAGTTGAAAATGGCTCGAAGGGCGCACACACGCCACGAACCGTATAGCGCGTTTCGCACGTGACATTAAGCTATGTGTTATACTTCGATGGTGACGAAGATATAGCGATGATCTTGGTCCAGCAGCGTCTCAAATAGTAGAGGGCAAGAGACCGTTGTAATTTTGTCAATTTATATCGATGACCAAAGTAATAAGTCAGTCAGTGTCAGTCAGTGCATGGATTTACCGAATGTCAAATCAAGGCGTTCCTTGAAATCTGTTCACATGCAGGAGTACTCTTTAGAATTTGTGTTTTGAAATCAGAACAGGCAGTAATAATTACTGTTTCAGAAGTCGGTGTAGCGATTTCACGCCTAGGCCTGTCAAATCCGAAAACACAATAAAAGCTAAAAAAAAAAAACTGAAATAACGGGGCGGGATATATACGACGGGGACTCTGTTCATAAATGAACTTGAGGCAAGGTCAGTTGGTCCGTGATCTCCAGTTGGCCGCTTCGTTTAAGTGCTCAAGTCTTCGAGTACGACTAGCATAGTCCTCGTCCGCTCTGTGCTTCTCTATCATTGTTTCTAGTGTGCAGGCACGCTTAGATCTATTCATAAGTTTTTGGTGTTGTTTTATTTTCTTATACTATACCACGACCGCGGTGCTAAGAAATCTGTAAGACAGTGTTTGCATTTTCATATATCTGCAGTAAAACCACGGTGAGATATAAGGCATATGTCGCTCGATGGCCAGGATGACTCTCTTACTGCGCATTCCCGCCGTTACCTTCATCTCTTATATCGCCGACCGCATATTTTTGCGTCCGACATTTTGTCTCATATTCTCTCCAATATGACATTGACGCAGTTGCGAAGAAGTCTTACCTGGCTCAGCGTCGCGCTTGTTCGTCTCTTCGTCCTGTAAAAGAAACCGAGATAAAATTTAAAGTCCAGTAACCGGTGATATGTCATAGTTCACCCCCAATTGTTAACAGTCAATAATACACTGCTACTCATGAATGTATAATGTAATCTGTGTGTTCATAAACATCGACGATGACATACCCAAAACAGCTTGCTTTGCTTTCATCCAAATACCCCTCCCACCGCTTTCCGAACCGGTAGTTTTTCTTTAATAACCAATGACTCCCGTTGCATGACGAGACTTGAACTGCAGAAGAATCTTAACAGAATTGCAGAAGAATGTTGGTTGACGTTTTTAAGTGCTAACTACAGGCGTTATACTGAAGTCTTAAGTTTGCTCTTTGAACGACGCAAGCTACAACTCTGAGGAATGTGGTATACGCAACGACGCGTCAGAGCTACGTCTTTGTCTCTAGTTTTGCAAAAGCTGCATTCTTCTGACAAAAAATATATGTGCTTTTTTTACTTATCCTCGATCAAGCGGCTGCTCTTCGAAGTAAATATAGATACCCTCGTGACGAATACTTCTTCGTCGACGCACGAAATGATACCATTGCTGTAGAAATCAACCGAGACAAGCCAATAGTCAAAGAAAAAGAAAAGAAACATGTTCCGGTTGGCGAGGCAATGTGGGTACGCGTATGAATAGGGAGACATGTTCTTCCGATAGGGAGGCGTGGGTGCCTAATGAAAGAACAAAAAATGAATAAAATATAAAATAACGGAGACTACCCGTGGTTGGCATAGGGCACCGTCGAGGCGTGATTCAAATTGCTTACCGCGCACAAGAGACCTGCACGGCGGCGCGACGATATTTAAATGCGCTCGCGAAATTCGCAACAAAGAAAGCGCCCACAGCGAAACACCGAAGCGAGAATAAAGGCCTCGGCGCATGCTATGCGTGGTGAGCACGTATAGTGCCGAGAACTTCGCTCTGTGCGACTTGCCTCGTTTTCTCGTTCCCGTTTTTCTTTTTCTTTTTTTTTTTATTCACGTACCGCCGTGCTCAAACACGTTTCTATTTTCTTTTTTCGCCTCTCTCGCTGTCTTTAACGCGCAAGTATTGAAAGTATAGGTTCGCGAAAATTATTTTCGACGGAACGCGAGAACACACATATGTAGGTTTGCGCATTCCCGGACTCTTAAAAGTAATATTAGCTTTCCTTCTGGCTGGCTGTCTTTCGAACGCACGCGTTGGGATTAGAGGTTCACGATAATTATTACAGTCGCAGTGATAAAGTACACATTGGTTTATATATCATTGGTCTCTTAGAAGGAAAAAAAAGTGTCGATAGTTAAATGGGGGAACGCGCGCGGAAGAAAAAATGTCGACGAAGGAGAAAAGCAAGAGCACATCCTGGGAGACTTCAAAACTTATTCGCAGCTAAGATTGTGTTCGAATATTTGCGGAAGCGTCTTTACTGGCACAAAACGAACTGATAGGCGAATAAAAATAAAGTAACCCTGCGGAATATCTTAAAGCGTGTTTTGCGAATTGTGGAGGAGAAAGAGATAAAAGTATACGATTCAAAGCGTGGGTGTAATGAAATTGGAGCTGAGAGAGAAAATAATGCAGAGAAAGGCAGGGAGGTTAACCAGAGGTAGTTCCGGTTGGCTACCCTGCGCGGGGGGAAGGGTTAAGGGGGATAAAAAGAGAAACAGAGTGGAAGGGGGAGATAGAAAGAAAGCAAGACAAGCACGAACAAAGCGCGTACTCTACACAGCGGTAGGGGGCGGCATTTTTAGAGTCTGTCGTGAAGCCCTGTAGACCGCAAGAACCTTAATAGCGCGAGTAAGGCCTTCAACGCGGATGTTCTTTCGGAGCATTGGCCTAAAGCTTTTAGTTCTGAAAGTGGACGATTGTCCAACTGGTCCAGTGCTCTGCACATCACTTGTCTCTCAGCACTGTATCGCGGGCAGACACAGATAATGTACACAGATACGTACTAATTGGAGCTGAAATTAGTACGTATCTTCTGATAGAAATTGAGTTTTACGTCCCCGCAGACAACCGACGTTAAGCAGAGCGCAAACGCATGAAAGTCACTTATAATAGTTGTGCTAGTATTGAGACAGTTAAGAGTTCGTCGCCTACCGCGCTGACTCAATGGTCATGGCATGCTACTGCTGACAACGAGGTCATGGATTCCACTGCCGGCCGCGGAGGCTGCTTTCCAATGAGAATGGAATGCGAAAACGTGCGTGTACCGGCTTTGGATGCACGTTCAAGAGCAACAGTCGGTCAAAATTAATGTGGCATTTCCCACTACGGCGTCCCTCATAAACCCACGTGTAGTTGCGGCATGTTAAACCCCACTTTTTAGATTAACAGTTTGTCCTGGATTCCATCCTAAAATTTAAGCCGCAGTATTTTAATGCACAGGAGAAGAAACATTCTTGGTTCCCGCTGTTACGACTTTGAGGTGGTCCCGTAGCGCTCGTCACCCGTTTCGTGACAGAGCGTTGGTAGCGAAGACTCCGAGTCAGGCGTCGGTGAGAATAACAAAAGGGACTTTATACACTATATACAGGTCATTATACAGGACATGAAGGGATCGGCACTGGGGCCGAGAGCTCACAGCAAACGCGACTGTTCTCGCACGGCGACGTCCGGCGAAAACGCGTGACACATCTCACTCCAGTCGAGAGCGGCACTCTGCTCCCGGTGGGTCGGCGGATCCGGTTTTCCAGGCGGCGCGCCGCGGCTTATAAGCCCCCAGAAACCATTGTCACTCAAACGGCCCAATACAAAGTGAGCACTCGACGGTCGACGGAGGAGGTCCAACCAGCGACCACGCTGGCCACCCCGTTCAAAGTTGGCGGGCGCGGTGACCTCCAGGGAAGGGGAGGTACGGCGCCGGGCTGTCTGGCACTTGGCGACACGTTTGAACATGTTGCCCGCCGATGCTTCTCCGGAGGACACCACTGCCTGACGGCTCAGCATCTTGACTTGTCAAGGGAGAATTAGGGCGCTGTGCCTTTCGGCGCAGCCCCGGGTTTGTCCAAAGGGCGCTCGCAGGAAAATTCTCCATCTTGCAGATTCGGAATCCGGGCTTGTGGTAATGGCACAACAGCATCCCCGCCCTCAGATAAGGCGCCGGGAAGACGAGCTGCCTCCACGTAGCTCGGATGCCAGGCGCGCACGTTCGTCAGGCTCGTCCAAGTTTACGTCCAGTGTCTGGACGCCAGGTCACTTCACGTGCCCAGGTCCCACTCGCCAGGACAGGAGCTCGGCTCACCGCGTTGTCGCCAAGGCACCTCAACCAGCTCCGCTCGGGTCGTTCCTAAGCCCTTGCTTCTCGCCACTGGTCCCGATTGGTCGTTCTGCAGCTTGCAAAACCGACCGGCAAAAGGCAACACCCAACACGAACAAGTGCCCTCTGTCTCCCGTCAAACACCAGACAAGGCTATAATCCAAATCAACCTAACTGAATTGCTATCCCCCTTTTTGCTCCCGCTGCAACAAGAGGCAGGTGTACGATCTAGTATACAAGGCTCAAACAACCCTTTTTTAAATGAACAACACACCAAAAGATCAGGAACAATTAATAATCAGCAATAACAATGACAAATAGAATGGTCCCCTTGAAATCACTTGGACCGAAAACATACTACTGAGGAAGCAAATGAGGTCATTCATTTTTCCCGGCGATATTTTCGCGGAATCCGAAGCTGCTTATATTTGCGACCCTGCTTATCCGTGTAGCGGCGGTACAATAAGCCAGATTCCTTGCCAAATGAAACCCACTTTTTTTCCACTCCCCGTTTGACGCTCTTCCTCAGATCGGCTAGTGAACAGTCTTCCTGTTGCTCGCGAATCAGAGTTTCTCTTTCAACTGCCGCCTGCTCCTGCCAGCTGGCGGAAACCGGAGTGAGTGTGGAGCCCGCGTCGCCTAATTGCGGCGTCGCGTCTATATGGCGGCTAGCACTGCACGCGTCACTCCCACTCACTTCCAGGACCCGCTCGCCTAGGCCAGCCTCCGAGCTCTGCCTCTCCCGTGACTGCTCGCCACTCAAGTTCCCTTGATCAGTCCGTGTGCCGCACCGCCTTTCGCTCACCGACGCAAAGTCAAGTTCCCTCGACAGCGGGAGCGCTTTGGATCGCGTGAGCGCCATGTACGCCACGTCGGCAAAGAATGATTTGCCCTGATCCTTCAGCAGCTGCTCCGAGTTATTTGAGAAAAGGTAGGAAAAGTGCTCCGGGAGGGCGGCTGACACAGCGGCTTCGGTGTTAAGTTTCCCAAACTCTCCTTTAATGATAACCGTTGCGATCGGTAAACAGACACTCTCCTCCTCGGCCACTTGCCGTATCCTAGCGCACTCTCCCGTAAGATCACTCGAGGAGACGAAAGACGGGTGAACAACGTCCATAGTTGCTGCAGAGTCCCGAAGCGCACGGCACTTCTTACCGTTTATCTTAATTTCCTGCTCATAGGGCTCCAATAGACGTATGTTTTTGTGAGTTTCCTGTATTGTTGCAAAAGCAATTCTCTCTGGGCAGCTTGCAGCGATGTGCCCTTGCTTTTTGCAATTGTAGCAGGTTAACGGTTTCCGTTTTTCAAAAGAACGCGTCGTATCGTTTCGCTGTTTTGTTGCAAAAGCAACTTTCTCAGGGCAGTTCGCAGCGATGTGCCCTTGCTTTTTGCAATTGTAACATTTCCGTTTTTCGGGCTTTCCGGAAAACCCATCTCTCCTATCTGCTTTTTCTACGCGCACTGCCTTGCTGTGCAAGCTGCGGCGGGTGTAATACTCTTCCGCTAACTCTGCTGCCTTGTTTAGCTTAACCTCCTTTAGCCTATCTTGCAGCCAGAGCCGGACATCCTCATCAATGCAACGGTAGAACTGCTCCAACGCGATGCATTCGACAATTTTGTCGCGGTCGTCGTAAACCTCTTCGCCCTTCAGCCATTCCACCAAGTCGGCTTTTAGACGAAACGCGAAGTCAACATTCGACTCCTTGCCCTTTTTTGCATACCGGAACCTCTGCCGGAAAGCTTCGGGCGACAATTTGTACTTCCGCAGTAGCGCTTCCTTCACATCACTGTAGCTCTCAAACGCCTCTTTCGATAAGCAAGTTATTACGTCTGATGCCTCCCCAGGAAGCAAGGCTAACAGATTCTGTGCCCAGAGGGATCGCTCAATGCTATTCCGTTCGCACACGTGCTCAAATTTCACGAGGTATTTGGCCATATCCTCTCCGACTACAAAGGGTGGAAGTTGATCGCGTATTCTTGGAACGTTAGAAGTGAGACTAGGCGCCGGCGAGCTGTTTCGAGTCTCCAACTCTTTCATTTTAAGCTCGTGCTCGCGACGTTCCCTTTCTGCCTGCAACTCCCGACGTTCTTTTTCTGCCTGCCACTCCCGACGTTCCTTTTCTTTCCTTTCCTCTTCGCAACGTTCCTTCTCCTCCCTTTCCCGACGTTCATTGATACCCGCCAAGGCCTCTGCGGCTTCCTCAGCCGTTACGTCCCCAGTCCTCATGACCTCAAGGATCGCATTCTTTCTTTTGGTTGAGCCCAACTCAATGCCCAACTCCTCACAAATTTCGAGAAGTTCCTTCACCTTGTACTTCTCCATCGTTCACACTGTCCTCCTGCTGTTTACCCTTTTTGAATATACCTGCCGTACGCTACTATAATGCTACTAGTAAGACATATGCAAGTATTTCACACACTGCCCTGTTTACCCCCTCAGCATCCCCTGGTTTTCAAAACACTCTTACTAGGCTTGAAACACACAAGGTTATCACAATGCAACACCAAATCCTTCCCTAAGCTACTATAACCTGTGTCAGAGAAAGTCTGGTGTTTGAGGTAAACTTCAGGCACTCACCGCGCCGAGGTAGCTGATGCCGGTCAATCCCACCGCTGCCACCACTGTTACGACTTTGAGGTGGTCCCGTAGCGCTCGTCACCCGTTTCGTGACAGAGCGTTGGTAGCGAAGACTCCGAGTCAGGCGTCGGTGAGAATAACAAAAGGGACTTTATACACTATATACAGGTCATTATACAGGACATGAAGGGATCGGCACTGGGGCCGAGAGCTCACAGCAAACGCGACTGTTCTCGCACGGCGACGTCCGGCGAAAACGCGTGACACATCTCACTCCAGTCGAGAGCGGCACTCTGCTCCCGGTGGGTCGGCGGATCCGGTTTTCCAGGCGGCGCGCCGCGGCTTATAAGCCCCCAGAAACCATTGTCACTCAAACGGCCCAATACAAAGTGAGCACTCGACGGTCGACGGAGGAGGTCCAACCAGCGACCACGCTGGCCACCCCGTTCAAAGTTGGCGGGCGCGGTGACCTCCAGGGAAGGGGAGGTACGGCGCCGGGCTGTCTGGCACTTGGCGACACGTTTGAACATGTTGCTTGCCGATGCTTCTCCGGAGGACACCACTGCCTGACGGCTCAGCATCTTGACTTGTCAAGGGAGAATTAGGGCGCTGTGCCTTTCGGCGCAGCCCCGGGTTTGTCCAAAGGGCGCTCGCAGGAAAATTCTCCATCTTGCAGATTCGGAATCCGGGCTTGTGGTAATGGCACAACACCGCATGCTTTGACGATTGCGCAAGTCTAGTTGTCATCAAGTATTAAAAAACGCGTAATAATTTTCAGAAGATTAAGTTCCTCGAGGAATACACTGTTTCTCTTTTTTTATCAAGAGTGTGAAACAACTAGCAACTTTCGAATGAGGACGGGTTGCATTTTTTAACAGCGAAGTTTGCATGTATAAACTTGCAGTCACCGACTTCCTGTTCAAGCTCTTATTATTTCATAGTCAATTCACAATCAACACTGCCCTCCCCCTCCCACATTTTTTTAAAATCAGCGTTGCAGGCACGGTCATGAACCACTTCGAATTAAATGTTTTCTTTTCTTATTTTCCTAACTGCAATGCTCTGTTACTCGCTTTTTTTACTTTGCTTACCAGCGGGAAGTGTGGACATGATTCTCTTTATTCATCTAATTTCTTTTCGGATTCCTTGCGATGGTTTTCTTCATTCAAGTCAGTGCTGATCAAGGAATAAAGCGGGCAATTTCAAGCTGTGCTCAGTCGAAGGCTTAAAGACCCTGGTGCTCTGACCAACCTTCTTTGATATGCCAACTTCTCCTCAAACTTTGTATTTATGTGGCAAAGCACGCTTTACAGATGTAACGTGCATGTTCACGCAGGGTCGAAAGTTTACAGGATGCAGGTTCCGCGAGAAAAGCCAAATATCAGCCTAGTTTGAGCTTGCAGCGGTCGAAATAGCATAACGCTGTGTTGTTCGCGCGCGCTAGTACGTGTAGCACATTTGAAGTCCAGGTAGTGGGTCCGGGGTCTGAGAATGCCCTGCTTTATCTCCATCCCCACGTCTCTCAAACCTTGCCTGCACCTATATGTTTCAATGCCTGCCCAGTCGCTCCGCAATGCATGGGAGCCAATGGTCTACTTTGATGGCACCACATTCCCAGTAATTTTATCCTTGTTGTTGGTAGAGCATGGACAACTTTAGCTGGGCGCTGCTGCCGCTCCGTAACAGTCCGTGCCCGCTCCTTGCATTCTGCAAGATGTGCGATCACGTGCGATGAAAGATAGGTTACGTGACTATAACCATCTCCCTATAAACTGCGACCAACTACAGTCAAACGCCTCTACAATGTATGCCTCTACAACAAAATGACCTGTATAACGAATTAATAATTCTGTCCCGGTTCTATTGTGAGCTGTGCAGTGCACTGCCTGATTTCAACCTGACGGTGACGTCTGGCGTTCGCCTGTCGACAATCGCATTCTAAGTAGAGCTAGTTGGGAAATCATCTCTAGTGAAGGTTGACTCACATGACGAACCAAATTGCTGATTCACTTGTCAAACGAGCGTGACGTGGCTCAATGCTACCGAATCACGCTGCATGCAAGAACAACAGAGGCTATCTGCTCGCGACGCGATTTGCGACGTCACGCCTCGTCCGCAGAGTGAATCAACAACTCGGCCCATTCGTACTCATATGGCTTAAACATTACGTTGAACAGACATGACAGGTCAGAAACAGAAAGAACAGCGGCGCCGCATCTTGTTTTGATCTCGCTTCTGCCCTGTCTTTTGTGACTCTTGGCGTTCCGGTAGGCGCTGCTCGGAACGTACTAGGATGCCGTGCTGCCACTTCGTGACGCGTAAACAGCTTTTTTCTCCTAAAGGTTCTTCCTCACGCAGAAAGGAGCCCCCTGCTAGCTGCCGAGTGCAGGACATCGTGACTGTGCTCCAGCCAGTGGGCCATATAACTGCGACCAAATGGCGCAGGTGAAGGCGGGAGAGCGTGCGCCTCCACCGATGACTTCTTTTGTCCTCGTCGCAGCGAAGCGTGTCGTACATAGCGGTCCGGCGCGCAGCTCTCCCTAGCAGGCATCGCGGTAATCACTGGGCTGCTCCGTAGGGTGATCAAGCCGAGGGCAGATCGCGACGGCGCACTGGGCGCTATACATTCTTGACGAGCGGGGAGCCCGATGATCCGCGGTCACACCAGCTGGCGGGCGTTGGCTCGAGCTGACACAATGGTGGCGCCTTCCTCTTGCCGGCAGCCCTGGTCCTTACGCGCGCCGTTCTGTGGGGGGGGGGGGGGGGGGGGGGGGGGGGCTCTCTTTACGAAGATGAACGGCAGTAATCCGACGCCTTTGAGGGACGGGCGCGGTGCCATTAAGGATTTGCTTAAGGGCTAACTGAATTCCCTTAACGGCACGTGGAAAGACGACACACTTGGCCCTGTATCGCGGGCATGAATGCACCCTAAGCGTTTGCCTGTTTCTGCATGCTTCGCGCTCTTTTTTCGGCACCGAACCTAATGACATTGCGGGATGAAAGCACGGTATGTGTAAAGCTTTCTCACATGAACGTAACTTTTCAGGACTCGAAAAGTCAGCCTAGAAAGCACGAGGTTCGTTTATAACGCTTTTCGATGAGACTTGCGAAAGCGGTATGTGTACGTAAAATGTAAGTATTTATGCGTGTGTGGTTGGCATATCTCTTCACACGACATTTACCGCGAACTTGTCGAGCAGTAATGTAGCTTCTCTCAACTCGCGCCAGCGATGATTATCTCATTCAGAAGGCCATCGGCCCAAAATTGACAGGCTGAGGGCTCAATTCTCGCCTTGGCCAGTGGTACAAAAGTTTTCATTTGACTCTGTTATCAGATACGTATAAATATCCCTACATGTAACTGAAAACGCACTATTCGTAAGTGAGGTACAGGGCTTATCATAACTGTCAGATAGAATAAGCCTTTTCCTGGTGACAATAACAGTTGATCTCAAGCATGCTATCAAATTGACGTGACAGTTACCTGCAGCCGAGGATATCAAACTGAGGGAGCGTAAGTGCGAGAGCGAACAATGTTTAATGCTGCACGAAAAATAATTTGCGTTTTAACACCAACTTAGAGTCAGTCGTCCTTTTGATCGAAACAAACCTGCAGTGCAAATTGTTTCTCGGCACTACTTTTGCTGCATTCTTAATTACACAGTTCTCATTCTCTAACGCAAAATGCTCAAACTCTGCCCTCCCCACTCCGTCTTTCCCCTTCACTCTACCGTTCTTTGTGATTTACGGCATTGCCTGCAAGTCTACATTATGTTCGCCAGTCAGATAGTCCGCCTCGCAACTCTTGCAACACGTCTGTGAATTTATGTGTCTGTGCTTGCGCGTCTGTTTGCGAGCGCTCGTCTGAGGGCTCGTCGATATACTAATATGTTCGCTGCAAACGGTAAGCAGCTTCCAAGCTAGCGCGAGTAACTTCTACCCAACTTTATCTATGCATGAACTCGACGAGCAAAATACACCCCGGAGTTCTCGCCTATAGTTGCTTCAGGCGTGTGAACGGTTCGCGAGTTTCGCGCTAACAGGAAGCGAACCGAAATTAGAGATCGGTGACGATGGTATATGCATCACAAGCTACTGATTACTCTCAGCGACTGGTACGAACAGCAGCAGGTGAGGCGCGCTCGTTTCTCTCGCAGTCGTTATTTTTGTCTTCGTGTAGTTTTCAATTACCATGGTAATGGAATGACGAAATGAGTGCGCAGCGCCGGATGGTTTTACCCCCCTCCCCCGACCCTCCCCTCTTCTCATACACACTACATACATCAGCCTCTCCCACCAAGCCCCCTGTTAGCGCGGCGAGCATCGCCGTCGGCCCTCAGTGCAAGCGTGGCTATTTTGCTCTCGGCGTCGGAGCTGGACTCTCTCCCCAACACCATCACCTTAGCCCCCCCCCCCCCCCTTTTCTTCACCGTGCGTCCATGCCTCGTCGCCCCTGAAAGAAGTGCCTGGCGCGTTTCTGTTCATTAACGGACGGCTCCACGCCGGGCAAACGCAGGCACGGCAGCTCGTCGCAAAGGCGGCTGAAACATCGCGCACCTTTTGTTTCCGGGATTCGCGCGCCGATCGAGGCTTCGTCGCCCGCGGCGCCGACGAAGCGCTCGCCAGTGTCAACAGCGCGCTTAAATAAAGGCGCTCTGATTTCATGCGCCAGAGCGCTTTGAAGCACCTCGCGTGCGCGCCGAACAAAGATGGCGTAAGAGAAAACGTATAATTCCCCACCACTGGGGAGAAACGAAAGAAGTAAAGTAAACTGAACCGAGAGATCAATTAAAAAGCATAAACGGAGGCGGCCTGCATTGATAGGGTGTTGAATCCTAAACTCTGCGTTGCCGAGTTTCGGGCGCGTCGCTGCACTATATATGCAACTCGCGAACAGCTTTTCTTTTTTTTTTTTTTCCGGCCAGCAGCGATTGCGGGCGTGCGTATGTGCGTATGGCGCGATCCTCCAGCTACGCTTCGACGTCAGCGTAGAGCCGGATCGTCTGTTTCAAAAGGACCGATAAAAAATGCGCACTCGGAGCGAGGACCGGCGAGGACACTGCAGTGCCGAAAAGGAGAGGGGGGGGGGGAGAGAAGAGGACGACGCAACGCACGGCCCGAGAACGACGTACCGGGCTCTGTTTACCTTTGCCGCCGGCTTGCGATTTTAATCAGTGCTCAAGTACCCGTTGGAGCGCGCGATTCGCACGGGCGAAAGAGTTGCGACGCCTCGCTCTTCCCGCGATACTGCCGGGTCTCTCTCTTCCTAACTCGACTACACCGGCGGTCAAGCTGCTACGCGCGCGCTACCGCCTAGCGCTGGTGCGGCGACAATGCGCGTGTCTCGCGCTTCGATTAGCGCCGCCGCGTCGCCGGGTGAGTTGACACAGCGCCCCTTTTGTACCGCCGGGGCAGCTGGCAGGCGGCAGCGAGCACGACAAGTGGTGTCGCGTTTCCCTCCTATGCCTTCTCCTTTGTCGCACAACTGGCGGCCGCTTTCCAATTTGCGCTTGGGCTGCCTGTCTATGTGTGTCTGTGTGTGTGTGTATATATATCGACGGCGCGATGTAACCCTCTCATCGGCGATCGGCCCGGGCTTGACTGCGGCTCCTCGGTGCTTCTCCGCTTGCGTGCGCCACGTTTACACATTCTCGCCGTCTCTCTGGTGCGCGCTCGTGTTTGACGAGAGGCGCGAGCCGAGATTGGATTCGGATGGGATCCGCTTGAGGAGCTCGGGCACAGACGGCGCAGAGCGGGCCTCTTTTTGCTTTTCCTTTCTTTATTTTACTTTTTTTTGCAGACGCCGAAGAGGAAAAGTGAGGAGGAGAGACATTCGTTCACCAACCTTCTCCTCCTTAACTGCTACGTCTCTATCCTCTTTTCAGTAACTTTGCCTACGCATTTCTTCTTTCTTTTCTTTTTCTCCTGCGATCCCTATTGTTACGCGGAACGAAATGCTTCCCTTGCTTTGTCCTTCCCACTCCCCGTGTACGTAAGTGTGCAGGTAGACCGGAAATGATCAGCTTTGCTACTTCTCAGACACAGCTAATACGCGTTAGTTTCCGCGCGAATATAAGCCACTGAAGCAACTCGCTTTGCACTATATAAAGAAAAGGTGCTGTCAGACCCCTAACCCCAGAAAATTACGAGAAGTATAGGCTCGGGGGCGGAAATGCCTGCAACAGGAAACCAGATTTCCACGAAAAGTTGTTTTTGTACTGGCCTCGCGCGCGTCCGGTAGCTGGTCATGTTCGCGACCGCACGTATCCGCGCAAGGTCCTGAGTTGGCATCTGCCACTGTAACTATTTGGAGTTCACGCCCACGTTGCGTTGCAATGCGCGCCGTGGTAGTGCACACTGCAGGGAACGCCTGGCATTTAAGAGTGTGCAAATATTCCAAACTACCCAACGACGAATCTGACTATCCTCCTATTCGATTCGGTTTTCGAACCGAATAGTCATTATTCGCAAGCAGGAATATTTTTTCGACTCGCTTTCGGATATATGAAATCGTCGACTGTGATCGATAAAACATAATAGAGCGTTTTAGAATAGGGGCCTCAAACGTTTTGGGGCCATAAAGAAATGGTGTCGAAGCCACTGCGCATGCGCAAGACGCGAACTGCGTTTGGGTTTTGCGTTGGGCACGCTATTTCACTGATTTAGCGGCAGCCCCAAAAGTTGCTCCAAAAGATTTGCGTAAACAAACATGGCGGCACCCATTGAAGCGACGGCTCTAACATAGCACCAAACTGGGTTCCATTCGTGGTAGCGCGTGAAGTTCGCAAGCTAGGAGAAGTGACTGCGGTTATCGCTTTCTCTCAACTAGCGTGTGTCATGAAGATTGATTCGTTAGACGCCGGTGATTCCGAATTCGATTGTGGATTTTATGGCTCGTAAGCCTAACACGGCTTAGCTTAATTGGCTGGTGAAGGCACGTAAAGTTGGTTACTCAAAACTGAGCGCAACTAATTGTTTGCTGCTTGAATAACTTCTAAATTGTAATTAAACGCGAATGCACTAAAGTCAAAATTGCTATTCCTATCATAAAATGGTGTATTTTATTTAATTATTTCTAATAGCTTTCCTTTGACGCCTTAGTGGCGCTTTCAGCGCAAGGCGCTATCCCCAAACGCAAAGCCTTATTCTAAAACTCTTCACTCCTGCGTGCCCCAACGCCAACAACCGCAAAGCTCTTTGGGGCCCCAAACTATTGGGACCCCTATTCTAGAAATCTCTAATATTGAATCGATAAATGTATATGTTGCGTAGTAGAAGACGCTATGTCGCTCAAGCAGCCATATAATTCCGACTAAACTGCGATAATTCGCACTCACCGAAGCGTCCTGAGCATGCGAACGAACCGTTTATTGGTCACCAATGCTGCATTTGTGATTTTAGTAAACAACGCTTCAGGGTGTACAATGTGACGACAGAAACTTGCTAACGTTGTGAATAGTATATGATGTTAGCAATTGTCTTATGTTAATGTTGAAGGTGGTTGTTCGTCATTCGAGCGCTACTCGAAAACTATTAGATTCGATTCTGGCACTATTGATTCGTATTCGATTCGGGTCAAAGATTCCAATTTGCACACCCTTACTGACTTCCCGTGGGTCTGCATATCTGCTCCGTGCGCGTGATTCTCGCTTTTCCTCTGTTATCGTAGTCTACGAATACGAGCGTGTTCGAGACAGCTGAATTTACGCAGTCTAACTTCAGGTTATAAACTTCCCTACCGCAAACACACGCTTTCCCAGCAGGACTGTATGGATATAACCATGTTTCCTTGCGAGGTGGTGTATTTGGATTAGCTAGCTGATAACTTTATACTTGTTCGTGCTGGCGTAAGGCCCCCGACGGGTACTTAGCGGCGCCCGGACCATGCAGTGGTCTCGCCTTGGATCTGCCATCGGTTTGCAAGACCGCATTCACGATTGCTAAAAGGTTCCTGTCTTCTTGATGGTGCTCGTCCAGGCCATTGTCAAATAGCTGATGCTATCCAATACCGTTATGTTTGTTTATAGAGTCAATCGGAGACGGTGTAGCCGCACTTTCAGCTCATCTGGGCAATTAAAATGGCGGATCGAACTATATGGCGGAATAGCCCCTTTTGGAAGAGCTTAAGCAGAGCTCTCTCGCATAGTTTTGATGCCCAAAGCATGGCGGCAGCTCCCAGCACGGAAACGATGGTTAAGCCTTAAACACGTGTCGCTTATCACATGCTAAGCGATTTTGTGTGCTTCGCACGCGCAGAAACCGTTACCATGCAGCAGCCGCGGGTACTCGTCAGTCAAGCATCCTTTGCAGACCATCATATTTTGGCATGAGTGCAGCAAGAAAGTCGTTTCGCCGTTTACGAAGACCGTTTTTTAGACAGTGTCTAGAATAGGCACATCCGGTGTTTCATTCGCATTCCGCCGATAAAAAGCAAGCATATGTATAGACACTAACTAGCCCAAACTTCACGTCGTTCGGGCAGATGGATTTCCCTTGCAAACGCACGCACCTGCTTGTTGGCGATACCAGCGTCACTGGTGTCCGGCACCGGCGTGTGGCCACCGTCCGCTCGACTCTCGGCCGCCGTCTCCGAAGCCGCTGGGCTTGGCGGTGTCGACGCTGCGAGCACAAGTGACGTCGCATTACGTAAGGATGCCGCATCTCGGTGCTTTTGTGTGGGTTCTGCCGTCAAAAGTGTAAAAGCTATTGGAGAGGTGAATTAGCTGTGTGCACGTGTACACGTAGACACGCATTCTTTGAGGGGCGCTAGCCGCTGCATTCTTAGCACGTCGCTGGACAAAAAGTATGCGAATCTGAGGAGCGCATGCTCGCTGCCCACATTACTCACAGCTGGTGTGCGCCGGCGCGGCGGCGGCCACCAGCGTGCGGCCGTCGTCGCTGCTGGTGTCGGTGACGTCCACCTCGCCGTGAAAGCTGTCCGAGTCCTCGTCCTCGGAGCGCGCCCCGTCGCTGGCCTCGGAGCCCGCTGCCGCACCCGTCGCACCGCCACCTGAGGCGGCACGGCTCGGGTCCGTGGTCGTGTCGCATGCGGGCGTCGAAGACCGCAGCCTGCGGCGTCGAGTGCACCCGGCCGTCTATACTCGGGAGAGAGCCCCACATCGCTCGAAGCCAACTATGGTGGCTCCAAGTTCAAATGCATAGTGGAGGTCACGTGTTTAGCGCCACAAAAAACAAGCGCTGACAGAGAAAAGGCAGCACAAGTGCTTGTCATGTCTCCTCTTTGTCAAATTTGTTTTCTCCATCTCCATTTTCTTTGCCACTAAAGACATGAACATTAGTATAATTTGTGAGCAAACATCGATCGGCAGGGGTCACAAGGAAGAAAGGAAGGAAGGAAGGAAAAAGGGGAGAAGGAAAGACAGGGAGGTCAACCAGTTTAGCTTAACCGGTTTGCTACCCTACACATGGGAGCGGGATGGGGGAATGAAAGATGGGAAAAGGAGAGAGAGAGAGAGCACATAAGAATAATACACGGTATACGCTGAACTGACTATACATGAGTTGAAATGTTTGTTGCTTGAAAGGCGGCTTATAAGCCTTAAAAAGACATGAAATAGTTAATAAAGTAAATGCATGGATATAGGAGCAAATCATATACTAGATAGCGTAGTTTTTATGTCTCGAAACTGTGCTGTCTCAAAGTATTAGCCCAGAGGAAGTTATGTGTTTCATCCACGAAATATTTTCAAGAATTTGACTCGTTCGAAATAAAAAGTAATCACATCCGTACACGTTTTGGGAGGTTAATAGTTTTCTAGAAACGTCGAGTAAAGGTGAAAAAACCCTGCTCGTGATTATTGATTGTAACATCGGACGTAGAACAGAAATACCCAGTATCGCAATCGCAACCCAGCCGCAGCGAACAGACGCTGTGGCTGGGCTGCGATTGATGTCCCGTGAATGTGCTTTGCTCCTGTGGGACTTGAACGTTTGCACCGTGTGTCGTTGGCGTTCGTTGTGTCCGGATATACGGATTCATCTACCGCTTGGGTTACCACGACGTGCCGTCTGTGGCTAGGCGTTGCATTTACGAACTCACATGCCTTCCTTATTGGAATGGCCAACAGCCCCACGTGCGACACATGCAGCAGCGATGAGAAGCTCACACACATTGTCTGTGTCTGTCCACGATATAGTGCCCAGAGACAAGTGACGTTCGGAGTGCTGGACCAGTTGTACAATCGTCCACTATCAGAACTAAAAGCTTTAGGTCAGTGCTCCCAAACAACATTATCGCTGAAAGCCTTGCTCGCGTTACTAAGGTTCCTGCGGTCTACTGGTTTTCGTGATAGACTTTAAGAACCCCGCTCACCTACCGCTCTACAGTGTACGCGGTTTGTTTGTGCCCGTCTCTCGTTCTCTCTCTCTAGCTCTCTCTCCCCTTCCACTCTTTTTATCCTCCTAATCCTCCCCCCATGCAGGGTAGCCAACCGGAACTACCTGTGGTGAACCTCTCTGCCTTTCTATGCATCCTTTTCTCTCTCTCTACACAGTACACCGAGCTAACAATGAAGTTAAAGGCTTTTTGCATGGAAAATAGCTTATAGATCTTAAAAAGGACATTGAAGGAGAATAAACACAGGGAAATAGAGATAAAGCAACGAGAGGAAAGGCAAGGAAGTCAACCAGATGAGCGTCCGGTTTGCTACACTGCACTGGGGCGTAAGGAAATTGAGAATTGAAAGCGGGAGAGAGTGAGCGCAGTGTTCACATGGGAGGATGCACAGGAGGTCACTCAGGCTGGTGCACTTTAAGAACTGCATTTAGGCGCGTATAGCCTTTTGCGCGAGCGTTAAATGTGGCCGTGTACCTTTGACTTAGAAAATGGTTTCGGGTCTATCCTGTTTAAAGTTTGTCTCCGGACAAGAAATACAAGAAGATACAGCAAATAATGCCAAGTAATGTATTACCCTTGTCTTGCGCTAGCTGATTTCAACTTGTGCCTGCAAGTTTCCTAATTTCATCACCCCACCTAATTTTGTGCCGTCCTCGACGGCGCTTCCTTTTGCTTGGAACCCATTCTGTAGCTCTAATGGTCCACCGGTTATCTACTATGCGCATTACATGGCTTTCCGAGCTCCATATTTTTTTCGCTTAATGTCGACTAGAATAACGGCTCTCCCCGTTTGATCTCTGATCTACACTTCTCTCTTTCAGTCTCTTAACGCCGTGCCTAACATTTTTCGCTCCTTCGCTCTTTGCGCAGTCCTTAAACTTGTTATCGAGCTTCTCTGTTAACCTCCTAGCTTCTGGTGAATGAACTAATGGTATCGAAACGTGAAGTCCCACCCATGGCTTAGTTTTGGCCACCTGGGGTTCTCTAACGTGCACCTACAATGCACGGTGCACGAGGGTTTTTGCATTCCGCCCCCACTGGAATGCGCGGCGGCCGTCGCTGGGATCGAGCCCGCGGCCTCGATCCCAGCAGCGCAACGCCATATCCACTGGGATACCGTCGCGGGGCAAGTCCTCAGAAGATAATTGGTCACCGTGTCGGGGAACAGAGCAGCTGCCACGGCGCACACTTTGACCGCTGAACTGCGGACACGAATGCGCGGCCTTCCAGGAGGGAGGGCATAGCGTGAAAGCGGTGGCCTCCTGCACTTCGACGAAGGCGTGAATGCGGCTAGGGAAAACGGGAACGTAATTGGCGCAGCGTGCGCCCCGCTAACAGAGTCATCAACGCAAAGTGGCGGTTCACCGCCGAGAATCGCCAGTAATCGCTGCCGCTGACGCCCGAGAGGCGCTGAAGGTACAAATTGCGCGCAGTCAAGATGCGGCTGTTCGCGTTAAACAAAGACTCTAGAGCAGAAAGTGAGACCGCCTCTATTACGGAGTGATTAACGCCGCTTCTTGGTAATGATAACACCGCAAGGAAAACCGCGAACTTTCGTGTTGTTATTTTCTTCAGTAATGATAGGTGCGAGGCGTTTAGTTTAGTTTTGAATCGGATTTCTGGAGGAAGGCGCAGTATACCAGGCAACATTTTGTTTCCATCTCCTTCTCCCTTTCATTTTGTGTGTCTCTGTGTTTTTTTGGAAGCGTTAAACAATTCCGCCTTCATTGAAGTCACGTGCCGTAGTTGTGGCAAGCGCAGCGCAGCACAGAGGCTCAATTTACACGGCAGCTGTGGCTTTCTGTCGTGCGCTATTGAGTCAGCAATTGTTTCGCTTTTAGTATACGGCGCTCGCGGCAGCTGGAACTTGAACCCGTGACCTTCAGAATCGCCAGCCTAGACATTTCATGATCCAACCAGCCCAAATCTAGTCATGAACTTACCAGGCCAAATGCATACGCTTCTGCAGCCTAGACATACATATGCGTCTACGTGCATTAATTGATTTATTCGAAGTTAACGTATCAAAGCAACTCCGGGGCTTCGAGATACGGCGTAGCGGAAGGTTCCGGATTTGTTTTGGCCATCTGGAGTTCTGTAACGTACCCGTAACTATAAGCATACTTAAGCGCTTTTGCATTATGTTGCCATCGAAATGAGGCCGCTGAGGCCGGAAAACTAACCGGCGACCTCGAGCTATAAGTGTACATGGAGCGCGAACTGCGTAGTATAGATACATTCACGGCACCACCCATAGCGCAGGATGTGGCGCTATTCGTCGCAATATATTTTCCTTGGCTTCGTTCATCGCTGGTCGAACTCAATGCCCGGAGGCGAAAACCGAGTGACAACGCACAACGCGTATCAACAGGCCTCCAGCACATCTTCACGGGTCGATGAACTTCGCGCGCGGTAAAGAAAAAGGCGCAACTATGCTCGGCGTCTAGAAATATAAGCACACCAATTGCAAGATATAAAGCGTGTGCAAGGCGTACAACCTAGCGCATTTAGTTTGGTCGGCAAACTGCAACGTCTACAAAAGAAAGATATGAGCACTGGAGGTATAGTACTAGAGCACATATTTTTGCTGGTGCCTACATGGTTTTAAAGAGCATACGGGCTTGTGCCGACCGAATGCCCGTTGCATTGGTTTCGCATGTGCCGCGTCCTGGTGTTATAGCACAGAGTACTGACGGCCATATTTTGATGAGCGCCGAATCCAAAAAGAAAAGAAAGCTCGCGTAGTTAGATTTGGGTGCGCACGAACGAACCCCACCCGGTCGAAACTAATCTGGAGCTTCGACGTCAAGCCGGATCATTATTCCGTTTGTCGAGATACCGCGTTCCATCACCCGCTAAAGCTAAACATCCTCTAAACGACCCGAAGTGGTCGCGGACACGAGATATTGCCGAATGCGCTGAAACAAGACACCGACAAAAAGACAGCTGCGATTACTTTATCTATATTCGCTCATTTCTACTCTGGCACAACAACCAACTGCGTACCGGGGAAAGGTGCAGCGCGGGCCGCATTGAATGGTTGGAATCGCAGCTCACTCGGCGGCGTTCTGATATACAACGCGCGGGCAACACACGTACTTCACTTTAGCTGCACTCCGCGTATCAAGCAGAACACGGGCGCGCATGCATTCGTATACACCGACACACATACGAGAGAGCCACATGGGGGGGAGGCCGCTTGGCTGCATCGCTTCGCTGTAATCCCCTCAAATCGAGGCTTCCGTCGACGACAGCAGCCGCCGCAGCCGCCGTTCGGTGGCCCGGGGCGTGCGGTTTCGATGCCGCGGATTATCCCGCGGTCGGCCGCAATTTCGCGGTTGCTCGGTCGCCTCGGCTAATCCGCGCAAAAGGGTCCTCGCTGAAAGAGGAGAGCGCCGTCCCTTTCTTCGCCGCCGGCAAAGCACCCTGTGTCGCGCTGCCTTTGTCGTCAAAAGGCCGCCGTTAATGAAACATCCTCCAGAGCCGGCACGGCTTTGCTGCTCTGTTTTGCCGGTCTTTGCTCGATGCAGGCATTATTAATTTGCGGTCGAAATGGGCTTACGCGGCGCTTTAAGAAGGGAGTGCGGCGGAGCACCCTTCGCTGTTTCCGGCAGAGAAACGGCGGGCTCTGCGTGTGTGCCGCTGCGCTAATTGTGGTAAGAAGCCGGCAGCGGGGGAAAAGAAGACGCCTTTAATTGCGGGAGAGTCAATCGTGGAACTTGCTTCTTTCACTCCGTAGTTGCGGCCGGCGCGGACGCTTTGAAGGATTTCGTGACTGAGTCGCCTGAGCTGTGTTTCACGTGCGCGATGCGCTCATGAAAGCATTTAGGTAATGTGGTTAGTGAAGTTTGCAATCGTTACGCTCTCTCTCTTAGTTAGCCGCGGCGAGCACGCTTATAAAGTAGGCTGCGTTAGGAACTTTTGAGAAGCGAGGACTGGGTGCTTCACTAACGGCAAGCCCAAGATCAGTGAGACCTCTTTATTTTTTTCCGCAAATCCACTATTCAGGATACATATCTTCAGTGTCGTTTTTAGGAGTCCTTTAACATTGTTGAGAGCGGTCGGTGCTTCAGTCAGTTTCACAGAAGCGGCATAGATTCAGTCGAAGCCTTTAGAAGACCAAGAAAAGGCAGGCGAGATTGCAAACTACTTTTACGTTACTAAACTTGACCCTGATTATTAAAGACGCGGTCTCTCATCGGTGCACCAGCGCTGTCCGACTCGCAGCGTCAACGAAGAGCTGGGTTGCTCTGTACGCGCACTCTGTTGCCTTGTTCCAGTGCATTTTCCAACCGAGATTTCGGCCCTGCCAGAAAGCAAGGCCAGTATTCACAAAAGGTTCTTGCGCCAGGACATTTCGTAAGAGCGAATGCCAGCCAACACTGATGCAGTACTTATTAATAGCGAAGGCGTCCACCAATGGCGAAGAGCACTTACGAACAAGAAGCTTCGTGAATTCGGCCGTTTATGTAAGCGCTGTATGGTCCTGCCGTCTCTGCTCAACTACTCATGCTGTCCGCCCGCCTCTAGCCAGCCAGAACGAAGCCTTTGTCTCCGAGACGCCACTTCTCCTTCCGTAACTGCAAATGATGTGAATGGAGCAGTAGCCGGTTTGTGGTGTGTAGGGTGTTCAACGTCTACCATCATTGGCCAGTCGTGCTCAACTCCGCGTGGTTGCGCACAAGTTTTCGAGGTTGTTTTTTTCCCATCGGCTGATGTTGGTTGCCTAATACTTGGCACGCACCCTAGAGGAGTACTGGCCACACAGCGAAAAATCAGATAACACTCCAAAATATGCCGCAATCTGCAAAAAAAAAATTAATAAATAAGAAAGAACGAGAAGAAACTGATAAATGATGCACACGGCGAGCACGATTGCCTTCTTTTCTGTCGATGCGTTCATGTTAGAACACACTGATGAACAAATAAATGTGCCAATGGTGGCTGTTACCATCCGTTACGCGGTTGTGAAACTGATGATTAAATCATTGCTGGCGATGGTTAAGTGATGAAATACTTTGAGTAATTGAAAGGCATAACAACGGCTTTCGATATCTATCAGCGGGACAGGAGAGACGTTTCTCAATGCGCCTCATTCACTTTGAGCAATCGTGTGCAACGGTGCCTCGGAGCGCGTTCGGCCTAATCCATTTTCAGTGAAGCGGAAAGTCATCGCCTTGAAGTCGATTCGAACTCGATGTCTTCCGAGTCGATCTATCCGGTAACGGCACTCACGTGGGAGACCTGGCGACGCGGCCCACAGCCGTGCCGGCCACGGGCCTGAAGGCGGACGCGTAGGACAGCGGCGGCGCGCCGCCTCCCAGGCCTCCCAGCAGGGCGGCCGGCGGCGCGTCGTCGGCCAGCGAAGACGCGAAGGCCGGCTCGGCGGCCAGCAGCCTCGGTGGTCCTGGCGGCGGCGGCGGCGGAGGCCATAGGGCGGCCGCGCCGTAAGGCTTGGCGCCGCCGCCGCCCATCCAGACGTAGTCGCCGAACACCGGTGCTCCGCCGCCGGTCGCCTTGCTGCCGCTCAGGCACAGCAGCGGCGGCGGGAAGAGCGCTGCCGGAGCGCCGCTCGACAGAGGCAGCACCGGAAAGTAGGGCGCCGGCGGGGCGGTCACCGGCTGAGGCTGCGGCTTCGGCGCCTGCATGCGTGCACCGCGCCGCTTACGTGCCCGCTCGCCGGTGGTCGTGAGCATAACACGCGGTTGAACCTCGTTATAACGAAGTCACGTCCAACGTCGACGCACAGGTCGCACGGGGCGCTTTCAAGCACGCTCGAACCCGATCGGGATCGAACTTCTCGATTTCGGTTGGCTCCCTTCCGCAGCTTGCGTAACGTAGCCAATCGCAATCTCGAAATTCGATCCTGATCGAGCTAGATAACGACTGAAAGTTCCCCGTGTGACATAAAATACCTCCGTATTATCTGTAAAAGAGTGTACTTGGGTTGGCTGGTACATTTTTTTTTTGCTACATAATGCATAGAACGTAGGCCAAACGGGAGAAAGGGACGAAGCGCGAATGAACAGCGCCTCATCTGCTCTTCCTCACTGTCGTGTTCAATGTGCTGTTAGTTACTGTATTTATCGTTATATATACGGTACTCTTTATAGATGTGAGCAACCATAGCAACGAAAAGAAATTCGCGATCGGTTCACTGTGTTTCTACAGATAAGTGACCTCGCAAGGCGCCTAGTGTGCTTCTAAGCGCGAATCCATAATCATCGTTACGGCTGTTTGCCCTGTTTCTTATTTTTCGGAACCTTCTGATGGTTCTGCTATAGGTAAGACGCATCATTAGAAATATTCTGCTGATGAGTGAGCATGAGCTTGGTGAATTCGGTGATCACTGGAGTTGTACAGGGATTAGTACTGTGATGGTTGTAATGACAATACCCTTGAATTGTAACCATGACACCGATACGTATACGTGCCATAAGAACGCATGCGTTACGCCGTACGGCGATCCAAGTGAGCGTTAGTGCAGAGTAGGTTCGTTGCTTTGGCTGAAACCTGCCCTGCATGCGGCCTTGTGTTGAGCGAGCGGGTACAGTGACGTCGCTGTACCGGCAGGTGCTAGGTGTTTGTGCAACGACATGTGCAACTTGTTACTTCGCTAAACGATCTCTAATTCGATTGCGAGCAGACGACCAAGAGCAAGACCGTCGGCCTCCTGTGAGACAGACATCGCTTTATACAACGAAAACGACGCAGCACGCCAAGGACGATACAGGCGAAAGGAAAGGGCGCCGCTCGAAACTAACTTTATTCCTTGGAAGCATCGCAAAATATAGCCACGCCATACCACCCTAGATCGGTCAATATCAAATATGTGCTAGTTTAAAGAGCATCTAAAAAATTCTAACTCAGATTTCTCCATATGAGCCTCACGCTGTCAGAGGAACATATATGCCGGGCCTAGTGTCCGTGATCACGCAAAGAGCTGATGCCCTATCATGCGGCCCATTCAAAGGTGATTAAGAGATATACTTCCTCTATGGTTTTGGAAGGTACGCTGGTGAGATCTTGCCCTCACAGGATGGCGGAGCGATTTGACAGTCAGATCAAGCGGCTTCAACTGGGTATCCTCGCTATCGTCGTTGGTGCAGTAGCTGAAACCCTCCTTCCTAAACTGAAGGGAAAAAACTCAGTGGCCCTTCCACTCTGTGAAGAACGACGACTAGCTAAGCTGTGTATGTGGGCCCTCTAATGGCGAACTGCACCACCGCCGTGGGTCGGCCCGGTATTGCACTATATTCAGGATCGGCTCACGTGATGAGTTTTATTCTATAGTAGGGCCGCGTCACTCACGGCTCGCACTGGACGGCACAGACGCAGGTGGCGTCTGACACGGACGCCGGAGGAGAATTAAGGCTCCAGTTTTGTGTCGTCACACGGACACGATCCTGAGGGAACTAGCCCTTAACAGCTTCGCTGTAAGAAGAACGAACGGTAGCGGATGGAAATGAGACCAGTAGTTGTACCTCACGTACATAGGGTTGTGCACAACCTTAAGACGCCGCAAGACAGCTTCGACACCAGGCACGCAGTCTCTCACTGACCGAGTGGAGTTCGCCAAAAATAAGACTTACACGACTGCATCGATTAAACCCCTCACTGCAACTCCAACCTCCATTCGGACATCCTTGAGGTGAAGCAACGCTCCTCTGTCGCCTTTGGTTAGGAGTTGCCTTCATAAAGGCATACTGTACATTAATTGGAGTGACCGACAGTGCAGCATGCGATGTCTGTGGCACCGAAGAAAATATCAACCACTTGCTGTGCCACTGTCCACGATATGCCCCAGAAAGACAAGAACTTGCTAACGCTCTCCAAAAACTGGACAATCGGCCGCTTTCCGTGCAGGTGCTGCTGGAACACCGCTCCCACCGCTCGTTGGCCCATAAAGCGGTGGCGGCACTTTTGTGCTTCTTGAGGACGACGGGCTAGGTGAACGTCTGTGACTATAGTAGTGCAATTACTATTAGCCCGCACGCGTCATCGAACTCACCGCTAATTTCCCTCTTTCCTTCCCTCCTCTCTCTCCCTGTCATCTTTGTTTTCCTCTTTCCATTTCCCAGGTGTAGGATAGCCAACCGGACGTTATTCTGGTTAACCTCCCTGTCTTCTGCTTTTCTCTTTCCTTCGTTCCGTAAAAGGTAGCTAATAGATACAAGGTACCTTTGGTCTTCTCTGCACCAAGGAAGTTGTCGGGCCTGTACCCGCGGATTTCAAAAGCGCCCGAGCCATCTATATGTGGTATGAGGCATGCAAGGCCACGTCACCTGTGCGGTGGGTGTGGTTTATGAAACTCCGCTCAGCTGCGGCAAGGTTTACATCGGCGACACGGGCCGACGTGTTAACGACAGAGCAAGAAAACATGAGCTTCCCATTAGGAATAACCTCTCGACACATTTACCTCTGCACTGCCAATCCGGTAAATGTAAGGCAAGATTTAAAAGGATCGGCATTCTTGGCAGAAGCAATGAAGTGCTGGCACGAGAAATGTTCGAGGTATACTACATAAAGAGAGAAAAAAAAACTGTATTAGCGATACGTCAGCAGTGTTGCGCTGCGCTGAGTTTGAATTT
The DNA here is from genome assembly GCF_050947875.1 of Dermacentor variabilis. Taxonomy (NCBI): domain Eukaryota; kingdom Metazoa; phylum Arthropoda; class Arachnida; order Ixodida; family Ixodidae; genus Dermacentor; species Dermacentor variabilis. Next base: position 25,548,980 of record NC_134570.1, on the reverse strand, counting down.
TTTAGATGCTTTTAAAACTAGCACATGTTTGATGTTGACCGATCTAGGGTTGTATGATGTGCGGGACTTTGCTGCGCATTTATGGCGTGACTACATCCATGTTTTCAAGCAATAAAGTTAGTTGCGAGTGACGCCATTTCCTTTCGTTTGTCTCTTCTCTGGAGTGTTGCGTCGTGCTCGCTGTATGAAGCATGTACCAACTAGCCCAACAAGTTTTATTTAGACATTGCTTTCTTCAGTAACTGAAAAAAGCGCACATATAAGGCTTTCGGGTAGTTTGTGTCGAAGGCGCCGTCAACACCACCAGTGTGCAAACATTGGGAACACACTGTCTCCCAGCGGTCACGTGACCCACCTGGAGAGCGTCCCTGTCGCCGGCCGAGGAGCGCGCCCTCTTGGAGGCCGAGGAAGAGGACGAGGAAGAAGAAGAGACGGCCACGCGTCGCCTCGAGCCCCCGTTGAACATGGCCTTGACGTCCTCCCAGGCGTAGCTGACGTCCTCCGGAGGAGTCCCACTGAGCTTGATGTGCCTCCGCCAGGAGTTGAAGTTTGCTGCGTCCGGTTGCACGTACTTGGAGTCCGGCAGTCGGTGCGAGTGGAAGATGAACTTGTTCGGGCTGAAGAAGAGCGAGCAGTAGGCGCACTTGATGCACTTTGCGCGCGACGAGTTGTAGCGCGCCGGCACGAAGCTGCCCCGGCAGCCCCAGGCGCACTGGTGGGTCACGTCGAAGGCGAAGTTTTCGGGCAGCTTCGGCGGCGGCGTGTCCGTCAGGAAGGACTTGCAGAGCCGCTCGGCCTCGCGCTTGGTGATCATGCCGCAGCGCCGCGACGAGACCGGCATGGCGCCCGCTCGCCGCAGCAGCTCCAGCTGCACGGGCGTGCACTGGACGCAGGTGATGCCCAGGGCCACGCGGCGGTTGTGTATCTCGTTGTACGAGTAGTCCTTGAGCAGCGTGTTGGAGATCTGCGCCAGGCTGAGCCGCTCCTGGCCCTCGATCACCAGCGCCACGATGGGCACGCCGTAGAGGAGCACGGTGCGCACCTCGTTGGCCGCGGCGGCCGCTGCCTGCTGCTGCTGTTGGGACGACGAGTGGCGGCTGCCGCCACCGCTGCTGCGTGCTGGTGGTGGGTGCGGCTGCTCCTGCGAACAGCGCAGTGGCCTGCGTCACACGTTCCTCGAAGTCGAGCACATTTCTCCTCTTATGTCAAGCGCAACCAACCAGGAGCGGTGCTAGCGAGAGAAGCGCGTGTGTATGTGGTAACCGCAATGATCGAGCTTGGAAATGTACACGTGCGTGTTTGCGTGGCTCGCTAAGAAAGGGTGAATTGAGGTGGGCTTCTCCACATTAGGACATACCTATCATGTGGGGATGTCAGCTTCACATTCATTTCCTTCGTTTTGCAGGCTGCAACGGTAGCATGCTGCAAGTATTTCAGTGTGTGGGCGTACAAATAAGCAAATAAATAAATAAATAAACACTGTAAAGGCCACATTTTCGGGTTCTTATGTATTGACACGTGCTTATCTTTACCGGCTGACCGCGTTTCATCGCCTAAGAAATGTTAGCGCTCGGCGCAGGACGCGCGCCTGTATGTATCGGAAGTTTCTCGAACGTTATCGATGTGTCTCTCCGCTGTATGTTGTCACTGTACTTTGTGTAATCTGGTTGCACGTATGCGCGACGCGAATTGTCTAGTACTTTCTGGAACACACGCGGGCACCAGCGATTTCTCTAGAACCTTCGGTGACTCCTATATAAAAGCCGACGCGCTTGACCCGCTCATCAGATTTTCGACGATCGCCTACTGTGTTTGCCGCTATACGGTTGTTCTTTGAGTGTAGCCTGTTTTTAGGGCACAGGTTCGCCCACTGAAACGCTAATTTCGTCATTCACAGTTTTGCTGCTTTCTTCATCGTCGCTACTACGTGACAGTACGAAAACCTGCACAATCGTCCGTGGCATTGAGTAGTATCCAAATTGCCAACTCGGAGCTCTTGAAAGTAAGCGGACACAAGTGTTTGACGTGCGTTAGCGTGTCACTGCTGCCACATGCACAGAGCGTAATCTTTGCTCGTATTCTTTTGTGCGCCGGAGCGGCGGCGGTCTCTAATAGTGGCTCCGCCGTTCCTAAACTCCCTCTCTTCAATGCGTATCGGTACGTCGCACTACATTTTCATCGAGTTAAACCGTCGCCGACAGGCTTCACACCGTCTTGTTCCGCTTGGCGGAATGCTATGATATAGGTTGGGCGCAGCCGTTGACTGGCCCAGTAATATTAGCATCTCGTATATACATTCCACATTCGCCTGCTCACCTGCGCCGTAGTTCGATTCCAGAAGAGGTCACGTGGCTCCGGGCGTGTGGTGGACGGGGACGGGTGTTTCTGAAACGACAGGATGAAGTCGCCTGCTTGAGCGTGGAGGCATAGCGGAGGCAACAACGCGCTTGTTTAAGGAGTCATTGCACGTATTTTCGAATGTGTAAGGAGCTCTGTACCACAGTATTCTCTCGCATAAAGGGATAGCACTTATAAATCAGGGAGAGCTGGAAAACATTTATAACAGATTTAATTTGGTACGAAGGTTTCTGTCGAAATGCCAGAGCTAGCTTTATCAATATCATCGTGACATCACGGGCACAGAGAAAAATTTACTGACGTCGTGTAGAAATAAGGCTAGATATGGTGACGTTGATCATTAAACAAAAAAAAAAAAAGAAGAGTGCTGTGTGCGTTTCTTCTGACCATGCTCGCTTGTGGCAGCCTTAGCGATGGCAGGAACGGAGCACAGTGTTTTATGAGGTCACTGAGACAGAAAGTGATCCTTAGAATCAAGTGATGTAGAACATTATTTAGGGCACTCTGGTGCTTGCCAGGTCTTTATATTAGTATTGTATGAGGTTTTTGACCTCGTTTAATACACAGACAAGGGAAACTACAAATCTAAAATGTCGCGTCTTTCTCTTTTGCGTACCGTGAAATTTAATCATGCACCGTATGTTTAATTATATGCGGGTTTATATTGTCGATTGCCTCGGGCTCTATACGTCAAGCCATATCGAAAGAAACATCGATTGTGACTTTTCTTCGCAGTGAGAAATTATTTCTTCGATTATCTTTGGTCGCAAAAATGTGTAATGTTTATTCAAAAAAAAAAAAAAGAAAACTTCACGCTGAACACGTTTCGTCGTTCGGTTTTTCTATTATTCTGTAAAGTGGCCGACAACGTTTGCGTCCAAGCTGAACATTTGGCTCACGCTCGTGGGTAAAGAAAATGCCGAGACGCTTTAATACGACGTTCAGTATTTCGCTTAAACTATACGAACCCTTCATTTATCTATGCCCCATAATTTCTGAAACGTCCTTACTGATCCGTATGTTTATCCGTAGACGTGGTCCAAAACTCCACCTTTATTTCCCCTGTGTTCAGAAGCAGGTCACGCTTGGCTTACCTTACTACATTATCACGTCATCCACTGTGTGTATGCACTTCGTGATTTGGTTGAAAATAAGAAACCTCAAATGTTCGAGTACACAAGCAAGCCGACGCCATACATTTCAACGCGTGAACATCACATATATATATAGATATATATATATATATATATATATATATATATATATATATATATAGAGAGAGAGAGAGAGAGAGAGAGATGTATTTATAAAATGGCAGATAGGTTGACCTAAGCTTGGGCCTTCTAGCCTGCTACTGAGCGCCAAGATAAATAGAAGGGAAGAGAAAGAAGGCGATGCGTGGTGACAATGTAAACAGCGGCCGTAAATAAATTGTCGGTCAGATCGACCTTTTTACATTTTAAAGTAATGTATGAACAGTTTTGTCAACTGGATTTGCAACCTGACCGCGGTCCCCATAGCAAGTCTTCGGTAAGCGGTTGATTACCTATTTTGGATAGAGAATCAGCCAGCGTCTGCCGTCAGCGCATACTGGAGTACCACACAAAGGATGTGGTGCGCTGTTTCTGGTACGTCACAAGAACCACAGTTGGGACACTCTGCACGTTGAGATATAGATGCGTATGTCATTTCGTAAATTCCACACCTAATTATAGACTGTGATCAACGCACGCATGACTCCGCACAATATAAATCGGCTCTTTCGTGAGCCTTTAGGCTCAGAGCATTCTCTTCATTTTTTTCGCATGGAATCCTAACATATAAATTCACAAAAGGACACTACGCACTACATGGGCGCATCTGCAACCTATATCGTCATCCAACTCCGCTTAAAATACTGTCTACTTGTGTGCCTAACAGGGCACGCAGATTTAAGACGGCTACAAGGACAGGATCGAAGCACAATTCCGACGAGACCCAAGCTCCCCGCAGTGTACTCCCGGAGAACTTGTTCCTCCTCCCTACATCCCGAGTCTTTCTCCGGAGCCGATTTCTTTTGCGCCCGGTTCCGGTGGCAACGCACTGACTGCATCGTTTCGCGCGACGCGTCTCGCCAATCGCTGCGCGTCGCAGGAGTAATCCGGAATCCCCCCCACATCCCATCTTTCTTCGTCCCACGCCCGGAGACGGCAGCGTGGCTCTGGCTTCGTCGAAACAGCCGCAGAGGCACGCTTCCCCGCAACGCTTCCAACCCTGGGTCTTCGTCGATCGGGCTGCATTTCACGACCCACTGGCTACGCCCAACGATGCAGACCCCGCGCGTCGCTCCCCCCCCCCCCAAAAAAAAAAAGCAGATAACAAAGCTGCAATGGCTGCGGAAAGCGAAGGAGATGCGCTCGTCGTTCGGACGGAAACCGTGGAGAGGGGGAGGGAGGGGGGAAGGGTCGGTGAAGTTAAGCCGGCGGTGGTTTGAAAGCCGCTGTTCGCGAAAGAGAGGGATGCACTGGCAGTACAACAGCGGTGACGTTATACGGCGCCGGGTTTGGGGTCGCACGCACTGCAGAGAAACACGCGCCTCCTGTCGGCGTGTTGCCCATCTCGTGGTTCCTTTGTACCGTGAAATGTCATTACACCGAGCTCGGGGCACAGGCTGTGCGGGAGAAAATCTGGTCACGGCGCACCGACACAGCACGACGAGCTATGGACCGGTTGGTTTGCGCTGGCGCCGCTGCGAAACAGCCGCGATGAGGTCGGTGGGGTTGGAGCTGGGGTTCCTTCGGCGCCGCGCTCTGCCGCTTCTTGCGCCCCCCTCCCAGCCCCCCTACTTCAACCTGGTTCTCGCTCCCGTACACGTGTAGAGGATTGGGCTCTAACTCGTTTACTGTCGATCAGGGTGCATTATCGGGGTTTTGCAAAGAGTTTGCTTTGGCGCGATTTAATTGTTTCCCCGTGGTTGGTGACCGGCCGCGCCTGCCTGTTGCCGCGTCTTTAGCACGGATCTCTTTCCAGTGTCGCTGTTCTGAACACTGGGTTTTACGCGGGCGCGCCTCTATGTAGAGAGGGTTGGAGTATTTTTCTTTTTTTTTATCTTTCCGAAATGTCAATTCTTTTTTGTATATTCTTCGAACGTTTGAACGAACAAATTCATCTAGTATAGTTGATAATTAGTTGTATACTAACAGATCGCTTTGGTGAAAGCATGCTCCCTGCATTGTTAGAACTTTCAGATTAAAAAAGAAAAACGTCTTTCTTTCTGCGCTGTTAGGACTTCAGTTCAAGTAACTCATACCTATAACACAGGATAACGCAGGCACATACTTAAAGGTTATCTCAGGCCGACATATCTGCTTTTCGATGAAGTACACGAACAAAAAGAAGTTTCCGACGGAGCATCCGCGCCGGCTGGTGTCGGCCGGCTTTCATGCTTTCCTGTATAGCCACTACTTCGGGCACTGGCGCTGTGGTCTGGCCTGGTCTGCCTTCGGCGTCGAACGAGCGTCGCCCAACAGCGTCGCATTGTTCTTGACGATGCAGGCCGACGACGAAAATCCGTCGAAATTTTGCTACTTGGGCTTGGGGCTTATGTAAAATTATTTTTCGCCCTCTCTCTGCCACTTTTTTACATTGCGCAATTAAAATCAAATTGAATGAAATATAGTTGCCACATGTCAGTGATAATAACTACGCCGTGGTCGTGATAACCACGCTGACGATAACTTAAACGGCTGGAGCACCTTTGAGTCGTGTCGTATACAAATAAGTCAATCAGCCAACCGCGTTAAGGCGTGGATGTCGACAGTCGGTGATCTGCTATATTACCAGAATTTCAGACAGCGATGTGAGTACACAACTGTGGCAATTATGAGGTCGAATAGGCACTACACGTTCGTATTACCAGCAGAAAAAAAAAATAACTTATTGATGTTGAGCACGTTTTTTTTATTATTAAGTTAGGTTCGTTCGCAGTCTTTTCCGCACGAGGGAAAAGAATTGGCGGCACACGAATTCAAAGTTGACGGCACCAATAAAACGAACGATTTCAAAGAAGCGCGCGTGCAAAAACATGAACACTAGACGCAGCTTTGCAAGTCTAGCTAAGAATTTTCTAGACATCGAAACAGCTCCTCAAAGCGTGAAACACGTTTTGCCCTCACGTCGTCATACACGCACAGATGAACCATGCTGCGTTTCTGTTTCGTTGTAACTGATGATGTCCGTCCAGAGTAAATTTAATTTGCACGTGGACGACGAAGGTTGTGATGGAGTCGGTGCCCGCCTTATTGTCGATGCCATCCGATCGGCCCCGGCTGGGCGGTTTCCTCACACGGGATGCGTTCGCAGCGCCATGCACGCTTCAAACGCCGAACGCAGCACCAGCTGTAGGTATCGGATATCGTTTATCGCGTCGTTCCGAAACAGCTGCCTTCCTTCCGCCCTTTCTTCCTCTTTCAGGGCAGCAGACGCGTCGATATAGTCGCCTGCCTGCGACTCGTTTCTTTCTTTTCTTGGCCGTCTGATGAGCGACGGCCACGTGTTGTACAGGTGATACCCGATAACTTCTTTCTGTGCCAGAAAGAGGGAAACCGCGCATGGAAGAAGAGCAGGTTATCCTGCCCGAACTACCGACAAGAAACTAGGGAAGAAAGAGCGCTCGAGACTATTTAATTACCAATCACGTAGATAATTAAGCGCCGAGCTTTCTGATTAATCGACTGGCGAAAGTTTCTTCCTTCCTGACCCATTTATTTTTCTTCTTGCAGATGATACGCTGTTGCGCTATTGAAGCATGTTGCACTAGCTAATGAGTGAGCTGCATGAAACTATCTTGCTCGAGCTACTTGTCACGCCCTTATTAGCGGTAGTGCCAAGGAAGTCGCGACTGCTAGCCATGCCCTACGAGAACTTCTTGAATATTTCTTTTACGTTGGTCTTATAAAAAGAAACAAATTATGCAAATCCAGCTGACATGTTGCAATCCATGTGAAGCGAAGTTTTAGTGAAGCGGGTAATTAAATTCTGTAATACTAAAGGCAGTGCACGTACAATTGTGTTTTCTTTCTTCCTATGCAGCGTGCAAATCCATGCAATGCTTACGTTTATCCACCACAAAGGCCACAACTTCAATAATATGCAATTTTATGTTAATGGACAGCATGCATAGTCACGCGGATGCATAGTGCGAGACGACTACACATAGCGATGTCAAGAGTATGAAGACGTTTGTCGAGGGAAGAAGGGTGATGGCAAGTGCATGCACACAGAGGTACGACACATACTTAGATACGCTTAAGGATTCTGTACTTTGTAGAATCACACTGGCGCGTACCCATTCTGGAAGATTGTCCAAAAGCGGGTATACACCCAGGAGCACATACCAAATTGATAAATAAAGTAAATCAATTAATCCATCGAATATACTGTGCCGTTGTATTAACAGGTCGGAGTGCTTTAGATATATCTGTTCGTCCACATTATATTCAGATATTTTATGTAGAAATTTATTTTATTTCTCTCGCTCTTTTTTTACGAAAAACAGCATTGCGCTTAACTCGCACTGTTTATCGGTCGACCTACAAAGGTTATATAAGCCCGTTCGCTGTTACTAGCATTCGGCACACATAGAGACTTCGTATTTATATCCACAGACATATCCGCAGGCAGCAGTCACACCAAACCTGAAAAGGTAGCCAAAGAAAACTTCGCTTTAAAACTGCTAAACAATACCAGCTTTGTTTATCCATCGATGCAGCGTATAGTACTATCATTGGCATACGGCCTGTCAGACCAGCAGCAGTACTGGGGGTGTATTCTGTAAGTGTCCACCTAGTGCACATGTCTATTTCGTCTGCTGGTAAAGTGCTGATTGGCTGGGGGCGCCTGTCTCATTTTGATGTGTTCCTAACCCAGCCAATCAGTACTTTAGTAGCAGACGACCAGCAGACATATCCACTAGGTGGACACTTAAAGAACACCCTCAGTGCTTAAAGGGACCCTGAAGAGCAACATTATATCAACATATACTGGTAAATTTCATGTCAAAAATGTCTTCATTCACTTGGCGGAAGAAAGAATGGAAAGATGGGTAAGAAACAGGAGAGGAAAGAAGCGACGAATGACGTGCGCACGCCGACAGCACCACTCAGTCAAAAGCGCTCGCACACGTCATACATACGTTCTCTAAGAGCAGGAAAGCGCTGCCTCGTGGGCTGGCCATCAGTGGTCGGAGTTCCGCGTCTGTAGGCACAGTGGACGGTCGTCTACGTATAGTGATGCAAAACTATATGGATATTACTATTGGAACTATAGATAGCTGAGTCATTATCGAACTATCGATAGTACAGAAACTATCGATAGGACCATTGGTAGTGCACTTATTAATATTGGTAGTACTGTCGAGCGCGCTATCCATAGTACCATTGATAGTACCATCCATAGTGCACTATCAGTAATCTAAGATGACGCGATATACCACACGCACAGACTGCCACATATACGTGGCGCCATTTTCCTGTGTCTCGAACCGCGTGGTATGCACACAGTGGTAACGATTGTGGCGCGTGGCGCTCTGGATTGTCGCAGAGCACGGTAATAATACTATCGATAATACTCATGGTAGTAATACTATCGATAGCTTTTTTTTTGCATGTCTGAACATTTTAGATAGTTTCATAGCGAACTATCGTAATATTATTGTTAGTGTAGTCTTATGTCGGTATAGTAATGCTACACCAATAGTCTTTTATATGCTATCGACAGTTTTAATATCAGTAGTCAATTTACTGATAGTTTTTCAGGCACTATCGCCTATAGGTGCCGCATTGCATTAAACATTGTTTCTTTCTTTTCTCTCTCTCTCTGTTTCTATTTTGTTGAACCAAATCAAGCATAGTGGCACAATAAGTGGTCGTTGTTCTCATGACTGCTGCAGACATTAAATGTGACACTGTCATCTATTCCAATTAATGCTGAGTAAGTTCTCTGAAAGCAACCCCGACCACAGAAGGGATGCGTCAGGTCGGTGCAGTCGATGAGGAAGTCCGAGTTTCAGCTAAAGGTTGACTTTTTCACGCCTTTCGTGACTTTATACAGTAACGCATGTAAATTGAGAGAAACTCGCTTCGGCCACCCTAACCTGTTCGCATCTCCGCAAACAAGGCCTTAGTGTGTCCATCGAAAAATGCGCGTTAATCGCGTTTACGCGCAAACCCATGGCACCGTACCCTGTTTCTCTCAATGGCAAGACTATCAAATATCAGAAGACTCATCGCTTCCTAGGTGTGATTATTGACAGGGACCTTTCATGGAACCCCCATTGCATCTACCTGAAGCGGAGACTAATTTAGATGGTACATATAGTAAGGTTCCTGTGCGGAAAAACCTGGAGCACGTCGGTACGGTCTATACTGCAGCTGTACTGCAGAGCACTGTTTCTGGGCTTTTGTACAGCTTGCCGGTTTTGGCGAACACATGTAAAACAAACATTTGTACCCTCGAAAGTTTGCAGGGCCAAGCTCTGCGGACATGTCTTGGGCTATCACGATGTGCATGCCTCGACTCGCGCAACAATCATGATTGCTAGAGACTACTTGGTTCCAACATATATAACGATTGACAACCTTAGCGCACACATTCGACATCAGTGTCGCGTACCCAGTCACTATGTTGCTACTTTGCCAGCACAAAGACCTCAAGCCACATTATCCAAACTTGTTGCGACACATCAAGGCCACCTTCCATCGGGCTTTACACCGGCAGCAAGACCACTGTTACCCCTGCGGTTCCTACGACAGCCACAAGTACGCCTCACTATTCCGGTAATTACGAAGAAGACCCCGTCAGTCAACAGTGATTCTACGTCAGTTCACGCTGTCATTACTGAATGAGGCATGTGAACAAAGAACGCACATTTACACCGATAGATCTGTCTCAGCCACGAGCTCTACAGGCGCTGTTATCATCCCGGCCTTACAAGTTACAATTACGTTCAAAGTGTCCCATATAACGACCTCTACGTCAACAGAACTTACCGCTCTACGTGCTGCTGTTAATTACATCGCACAAGCCAAACCTCGAAAGCGGGTCGTTTTTTGCGACTCCAAGGCATATTTAGAGTCTGCAGTCAGCCTTACGACTCAAGACAACTGGTGTTTGAGACCAGGGAGGTTCTCCATCAAGCCCTGATAAACGGACATGACATCGTCTTCCAATGGCTTCCGGGGCACTGTGGCATTGTCGGAAATGACCTTGCTGATGATGCCGGCCTGTCAGCCCATAAAGAAACCTTGACACTACTTATACCCTTATGAAGGACAGATGATGCGAGGGGTCTTCGTTTACTTGCTCAAACCAAGACTGAAACTTTGTGGAACACCCCAATTTTCTCCAACTGCAATCTCCACCGGTTGGATCCTACACTGAACCTGCAGATTCCATCAAACTTCTCCCGCCGTGATGCAACTTTACTGTGCCGCCTCTGGTTAGGGGTGGCTTTTACGAAAGCCTACTCATTCCTTATTGGAATGTGAGACACACCGATCTGTGACTCGTGCAACTGTGAAGAGACGGTCGAGCACGCGTTGTGTTTTTGTAATCTCTATGACAACGGACGCGACGTTCTTCGGAGGGTGTTAAACCGATTAGATAAAAGACCATTTTCAGAGGCTATGATTCTCGGACCATTACCCCACGCGTCGCAGGCCCGCAAAGCGACGCGGGCACTGCTGCGTTTCATGAAATCGACTGGCCTGCAGTGACCGATTATAGGCGTTAAGTTATGAACAGCCGCATGTATTCACACTGATAGTACCTTCTCCCCTCCCTCTCCTTTCTTTTCTTCCCTTAGACAATTTCCCCTGTGTAGGGTAGCAAACCGGACGCGCGTCTGGTTGGCCTTCCTACCTTTCCTTGCTTCATTTTTCTCCTCCTCATCCTCCCCCTTCCCCTCCTCCCCCTTTTCTTCATCCTTAAGCAGACTAATGCGGTTAAATATTTTCGCGTCACATGCAGATGGTACGCGAACATTAGGTGAAGTCGCCGCCCGTCTTCTGTTTTTGCATCTTTTCAGGCTTATACCACGCCTGCATACTTTAGAGGGAACTGCCACTGAATCGTCTTTAATGTGTACGGCGAGAAACTCTAGCAAGACCTAGAAGCTGACAGATCGTACAGCTTTTGTCAAAAGTGTGCAGGATACTCAGCGACTTCCCCATTGTATTATGCCATTTGGCTCTGTGATTTGGTTCCCGTGGCGCTACTGGCACTCTAATGGTGAGCACGAGTGTTCTTTTGATTCGGGCGCTGGTAGCGTGGCCTGCAGTGCCCGGCCCTACTGTGTGGGACCTGTGCTGTGTGTTCTACTTTATTCTTCGAGATTTATCATCTTTCTCTTTCCTTGCTCTTTCCTCCCCTCTTTCTTATCTTCCATTTCTATGTTTCTGTCTCTTCCTTTCTGAAAAGTAGGCAGGCGTTGTGCCCCTTCCGGTGGCAGTTGCCAGCCTGGTCCTCGCTTTCCCGTTGCTGTCAAATGTACGTATGTTTTCAAAACAAATAATAATAATAATAATAATAATAATAATAATAATAATAATAATAATAATAATAATAATCAGCCTGTTTTATGTCCACTGCAGGACGAAGGCCTCTTCCTGCGATCTCCAATTACCCCTGCCCTGCGCCAACCGATTCCAACTAGCGAGTTTCCTAATTTCATCGCTCCACCTAGTCTTCTCCCGTCCTCAACTGCGTTTCCCTTCTCTTGGTACCCATTCTGTAACTTTAATGGTCCAACGGTTATCTAACCGGCGCATTACACGACCTGCCTAGCTCCATTCTTTTCTCTTGTCAATTAGAATATCGTCTATACCCGTTTGCTCTCTGATCCAAACCGCTCTCTTTCTGTCTCCTTAACGTTATGCCTAGCAATCTTCGTTCCATCGCTATTCGCGCGGTCTTTAACTTGTTCTCAAGCTTCTTTGTCTGTCTCCAAGTCGCTGTGCCATATGTCAGCACTGGTAAAATGCACTGAGTGTACACCTTCCTTTTCAATGATAATGGTAAGCTTCCAATCAGGAGCTGACAATGTCGGCCGTATGCGATCCAACCCATTTTTAACGCGATAGCGTTAAGGAGCTCGTGTCGCAGAAAAGCCGGTGTCGTCGGCGTCGGTGTCGGCGTCCGCGGCGTTGGCCGTGAGCGATAAATCACGGCAGGCACTTCATAAATAAAAAGCAACTTCCAAGATGGGCTGGGTGGGAATCGAACCAGGGTCTCCGGAGTGTGAGACGGAGACGTTACCACTGAGCCACGAGTTCGATGCTTCAAAGCGGTACAAAAGCGCCTCTAGTGAACGCGGTGTTACCTTAGAAGGCTCAGGCGTGCGTCGCTTGCTGAGGCGCGCATTTCGTTGTCGCGCCGAACGCTGCGTTGCTTGACGCTCACCGCGTCCGATGCGGGGCGCGTTGTCGCTGCGCCGTAGCCCAATACCCCTTGGCGGGTCGACGGGAACGCTGTCGCGTTCCACTCTTGAAGGCGAAGCTTAAGCGTCCTCCAATTTTTGTTTAACTGTGTTGTAAGTTATTTAAGTTCGCGCATTTTCTTTAAATACGTATTTCTATACTTTTAACCTTATGTCACCTCTCTGCTTCTGAGCCACCAATTCTCCAATCGCCTTTTTTATTCTTCTATGAATTATCTATAGGCTGACTGACGATCCTGAACTCTTGTTTCCTCGCCCGGCTATTCATCATTATCTTTCTCTTCTGCATATTAATCTTTAACCCCACTCTTACACTCTCTCTGTTAAGGCCCTCAATCATTTGTTGTAACTCGTGTGCATTGTTGCTGAATTGAACAATGTGACCGACAAAGCGAAGGTTGCTGAGATATTCGCCATCGATCCTCACTCCTAAGCCTTCCTAGTTTAATAGCTTGAATACTTCTTCCAAGCATGCAGGGAACTATAATAATAATAGTTGGGACTTAAGGCATGCCGGAGAAACTCCTTTAGACAGCTTTTAGAGCTCGTGGCGGTCGCAGGCAAGGTAGCCCGTATACGTTTGAGAAAGAGTGTACACGTCCACTCCTACTGACGTCTAATATACGTTCACTCCATAAAACTACTGACCTTACTTCGTGTAGGTGTCTAATAACTTGCCATCTCAATAGATGCTTCGCCTTCCGGATGAAACCGTGACCTTTCTTCCTCTGTTTGTTTCACTTTCTCTCTCTTTCTTATTTCCTTTTGTCATTCGTCAAGCAAATTGGCATCGCAGGGTCTATGTTCTAATCTGTCCCACTTGCTTTGTCTCGCAATTTCTTTTGCTGTGCAATGTTCTCTCGCCCTGTCTCGTGTTCCATTCAAACAAGCGGCGTAGTTGGAATCACAATTAACTTATGACGCCGGAGAACCCTGCGAGGGACCTCTCTTATGCACCATGAGTTCACTTACATGTTCTGTTGTGCCGGGTGATGTATACAATTAAGTGAGCGTTCAGTAAAAAACATGTACCTCTCTGCTTTCGTTCCATGTTTTTATTTTCTGTGCATTTTTTACTTACATACACATAAACTACGCATTTCCTTCATTCTCATACAAAGGCTCACACAAGGAAGTGGAGACGAAGACAAGCGCTTGTCCTCGTCTCCCCTTACGGTGTGTGCGTGTGCGCGTGCGTACGTGCGTACGTGCGCGTGAGGCCATGTTCGCTCACAATAGAGAGCTTTAGATTAGGGGGCGCAAGCGGCTTGCGTACTCAGAAACTACGGGGCCATGGTACTGCGCATACGCAGATACGACTGGGTCTGCACATGCGCAGTACCGTCAGCCCTAGTTCGTGCGTACGCAAGCTGCTTGCGTCCCCTAACCTAAAACTCTCCAATAAGAGACAGACTCCTTGGAACGCCGCCCCGAGTGCCTCGAACCATCGCGTCTAGGGATTCGACCCTTCGTTGAAGCAATACAGGCCATGGAATGGATGAACTGTGATATAGGTTAGGTGGTGCTGTGAAGGCGGTGGTCCGTGCGGCCAACGAAGTTTCCATTGGTGGTGCCGTGCCAGGTGCCTGCAGAAAGGGTTCCGAGCGGCGTTTAGGAGAATGAAAAAAGAAGATTATATTAGAAAAAGTACATGGTTGAGTTTTACAATACGGCTCCAACTCTCGGAGCACACTACCGTAGCGTCTTTGCATGTTCGAGTGTCTCACTGTTTCCGAGCGTCCCCCTCTTCCTCACAGTCGTCTGGATCCGCTTTTTATGCCCTGCGTCGTCATTGTTCAGTCGCTTCCTCCAATCCGGCGTCAGCAGACTGATGACCTCAGGTCCCACCAATCCAGAGGTTTGTTGCCCTTTTCCTCTGACGGGAGTTTTGTCGAAACACACGCATATCACTGGACACAAACAGGGGAACTGGTATGGTACGCTGACTCCATCTACGGCGTGATCGTGCCAATTTGTGCGGCTGACAGGTGTGAAGAATCGTAGCCGTGCACGGACCTCGTCTCCGGCGTGGACGTTCGACATCCCATTTGACGAGGCCGTCGGCTCGTTTCCCATAATTGCTTCATCCGTGACCGGAGTTTTGTCGTGTAGTGAACGGCCGACTATAATGGCATTGATGGGCTCTTCGTATAACGGTCAGGAGAGACGACGTTGCTATCTTCAAGCCTTGAAGCTGCCTTCAAGTAAATGATGAGGCCTGACAACTGCATGTCGCCGGGGTGTTATCCCCCGCTCTGAATCGCCGCCGGGCACCAACAGTGGCCACACTACGAAATAAATTGAGCTGTGTCACGAAGCCGGTGCGACTTCACGTCAGAACATCCATTTCTGCGAGGCATGATGAGGCCTTCAGAATAAAAATAACTTCCATATTTTCATACTTGAAGATCTACTGCAAGTCCATTGATGTAAACAGTAGCGATACTTCTTGTAACATTCGCAAAGGAATGAAAAACGAGCAGGCGTTGATAAGTGGATGGCGCCGATGTTTACAAGCAACAACCTAGCACAAGTGCAACTAACAGACAAAAAGCTCGCAAGGAAAATCTCTCGACATCATAGTACGGTGCATGATACCACAAACGCATGTACAGAAAGTGCGACCATGTCAGTCACCTCGTCGAGATTGACAACTGAGGCGTCTCCGTGGAAAATGTCACCTATCGCTCTCACGTTCGGCATTTTCTTGCAGGATCGCCGCAGCGCCCCACACAATCACCGCCGACACATCTTTACGACGACACCGCCGTCTGTGTTCGGCTACATATTGTGGATCCAGATGTAGACGCAGCCGACGACTTCGCTCCTACGTTGGTCCGCGTCTCTGAGAAGCGCGACTTCCCTCTCGTACGACTTCCCTAGCGCTTGTCCTCTCTATTTTTTGTCAATCGTCCTTCCCGCGCTGTGCTTCTGGTGTAACTATGTATTAACAACCAGCCCAAGCCTATACTCTTCTGATTCCCTCTCGAGTCCCCATCATCATTTGTGATGTGTACGCGGCGCACATGCAACGGGCTGACATGTACATAAGGAAACGTGATCCTTAGTGGCATTTGTTCATTCGACCATCTACGCCCACGGCCTCCGACAACGTTCGGGTAGACCGCATCCTACTTTTTCCCCCTCATTCTTTGTTCTGTAAGTCGCAATAAGCGGCTCGATTTTGGCTGAGAAATAGACGCAATGCGCTTGCCCGTACTTTAATACGGAAGGCACGTTCTTGTCCGCTCACGAATGGCGGTGCCATATGAGTGCACTCATAGCGCCGCCTCCGTTTGGCGCGGAAGGAACGAGCGAACCATTATTCCACTAACGTTCACGCGAATAGCTTTCGTGAAAAAAGTAGCCGGCATCGTGCATGCATTCCGTAGAGTTCAACGCAACACCTAGCAATGTAACGCTACCGTTCAACTATGCACAGGTGTGCAGCTGCGATGACCCCGTCGCAGCTGCGTCTCAGAGAGTGTGCGCCGGTGTGCTCGTGCCACCCCGTGCACATGCCGCAAAGACATCACGTTGCCGGCTGCATGCGTGGACGGTCGCTACGTCGAAGTGTCCCCATGGGGAATTGCGAAAAGCGATGCTTGTCACCGGACCCTGCATGGGCGACCGAGCGGCCGCCTCCGGTGTGCAAGGAGATCCGGACACTAATTACAAGAGGTCCCCGCTTCAAGGCTAGGCCTTGCTGCTACGCAGGCCTCTTCGGAAGCTCCATTAATTAGAAAAGGGTTGCCACCCCTCCCACCCCCCACCAACAACTCGTGTCTCGTGTGCGAGCGTCAACGTGGCTCGTGGCTGATTACTCGTGTGCGATACATGGTGTGCGCTTGGTCTCGCAGGACAACACTATATTCTGGCGTATAGTTCGCCGCCGCTTCTTCCCAGTTTCCCCCCATCGACTCTCCCCATTTCTTTCTTTCTCGAGAGGCTCCTATCACACGGAGGGTTAGAGTTTCCAGTTTAGTCGGTAGAGAACGATGCGGTGTAGAACTTAGGTCTTTTCCACTGTTTACAAGCGGCCCCGTAGATAGGCCTTGTCTTACTGCGCGTCCATGTACCGACAACATTAAGTTTCTCCGCTTATTTCGCTCGTACATCGCTTTGTGATTCCAAAAGGGCGGAGGGAGCGAACAGTGCTAAGATGTTGAAATTAGATAAAAGACGTAACAAGAGGTCTTCGAAGCTTCTCCTTTCTTTCTTTCTTTCTTTCTTTCTTTCTTTCTTTCTTTCTTTCTTTCTTTCTTTCTTTCTTTCCTTCTTTCTTTCTTTCTTTCTTTCTTTTTTTCTTGCTTGCTTGCTTGCTTTCTTGCTTGAAAATAAGTTTTTCCTGTTGGTGGGCATACCACAGGCTCTCTACACAAGGTCAAAAGTGATGGAATTTTCAATCAAATGATTTTAATAGCCTAGCTGCGCGCCTCCAAGTGGCTTATGGCCAACTGGCCTTGAACTATGGTGCTTTCGCACTTTGGCGGACACATTGAACGAATACTTTAAGGAGAGAAAAAACAAGAACAAATTCACAATGAAATACGCCGAACGGAAGAAGAGTGTAATTGAGTAGTCAAGCCAACTCAAATCAAAATATAAAAAAAGTTTTTTTTATTGGATGAAAGGCAAGGGAGGGCAGTAAAACAAGAATTGGGAGAATAACAGAATTGCTGAGGAATGAGAGGTGAATAGGATAAGAATAAAGAAACGATAAGCAAAAAAATTAATACGCTAATTGTTTTGTTTCACGTAGAAAATTGAATTGAGCATGAAAATCATTGCTCGTTCCAGACATTATATATCTTCTTCATCGCATTGTTGTCGCATTGTTGCAAGCGCCGTAGTCTCATGTCTTTTTTATCAAAATCATAATGACCGGACAATAACATCGCATTCATTGCAGGATGGAGAGCTACGCCAACTGTAAGCCCGGTGCAGGTAAAGAAAGGTTTTCTAAATTTCAACCCCTGGTTGTACGAGGGAGTGGGGGAAGGGCACTTCATTACGGCCAGTCGTTTTCTTTGTTTCAGCCAGGATATATCGCGCTAAAGTTCGCTTTGTGAGCTATTTTTAATGCTGGTGGGCATGGCAACAACTATCGTGTAAAAGGATAGCGTGCCTTCATAATAATCGCGTGGACGTGCACATACAAGCAAGTTCTCTGTATAAGCGAAATGTCTTTATCCTAAAAGCCTAACTTGATTTGTCTATTCACTACCTTACATTGAGACATTAGCGGAAATCTTGGTCATCAAAAACGCCACTATCATCTTGTGATTCTATTTCCGATGCCATTTACTGACAATGCTATCGATATGGTAACCTCCGCGTGTATTTTACTCTACAATGTGTCAGTGGACGCGGTCGGGTCACAGCCAATGGCGTCTACATTAATTTGACCAACACACCAAGAAGAAACCAGGCCAACCTGCATGCTGAATGAAGTTGCATGCCAACTGCTCGGTGGCAAAGAAAGCTTAAACTGCGATGAATGTGTCTTTCAGAACCCAGTCAAGCGTACACTCTTTGCGTGCCCCATGGCAGTCATAAACAGAGGCCTTAGTTTTAGCATAACTGGATATAGTCACTTTCCGAAGCGGTGAGTCAGTGAGATAAAAAAAAAGGGCAAGGATGTTAACCAATCAAGAGTCCGGTTGGCTACCCTACGCCGGGGGAAGGGAAAAGGGGCATAGAAAGGAGGGAAAGAGAAGCCATCCGGGACTTTTGTGCGTTCGAAGCGGTCACCTTGAATACACTGTTTTCACCCTTGGAAGCGAAGTTCTCGCCAGGGGATAAGAAAAGTTGTGGTCTCTTTGTGGAGTAGATGGGCGGAAAAGAGCACCGACCATGATTACCTCATTAGGCGGAGGTGAGGCTCGACTTCGTGGACTTTATTTCCGCCGAAAGCTGCCGCACTCTCATTTGAGCGGAGCTGAAATCGCGTGTGTGCTGAGACACTGGCGAACATAAAAAAAAAAAAGATTCCTTGAACTTTTAAGGCGCCGCTAATAAACCAGGCGCGTGTATCTTTGGAACGTGAAACCATATATGAACGAAATTATGTTGTTATTTTTAGACTATATCGCGTTGCCTTAACGCAACGCTCATGCGCACTAACACCGCTGCCGATAGCCTTCTGGTAAACCTTGTGGCACGGTCCGGGACGCGAACGCTTTCCCACGGTCAGGGCCTCGCGCGCGTGCGTCCGCGACCGGCCGAAAACTGCGCCGCAAACGAGCCGGCCGCGGGCGCAGCGGACTGTGCTTAAAATGCAGACATCGTTGCCCGCGAGCAACGTACCGGCCGATCCGTAGCCTGAGCCATAGCCACGTGCTCGCCTGGCGCATGTGGCGCCGATACCGCGAGTGATCAAGCCGGCCCACAGAAACCTGCGGTGCCATCGTCCGAAGCGCGCATAAGCAACGCTCTGCTCCCCACCCCGTACCTGCCGGTCCGGCTTCGAGCAGTGGTTGTTCGGAATGAAAATGCGTCCCGTGTGCACACACAAACGCAGTGTACACCGGCGTGTTGCACGGTTCGCTGAGTGGCAAGATTCGCCCGCTTGAGCGCCGTCCTCGTACTGTGTGAATGCCTGCGGCGAATGTTGCTTGAATAAACATGAGCCACCGGTTTGCCCCGTTTTTTCACTGTAGTGCGCTCGCTCCTGTGAATACTTGAACGGCGTGGAAGAAACGATAGGGGATGGGGGGGGGGGGGGGTTCACCATGTGCTCGCGCGAGCCCCTCCGGCTCGGCCGCATACACGCGGCTGACGCCAAGTTAGCGTCCTGGTGTAGCCTATTGTACCCACGCGTTGTGTAATTCGTCGTGACGTCTCATGCATGTTTATTGACCATACGGAACATGCGCTGTTGTTTCAATTTCGGCCTATAAGTGGTTGCTTTCAGCTGGTATTGCTTTTCGCAGTTGATTCATGTGTCGCAAATTTTTGTAGTTCTTTCTTTTTCTTTTTTTCTTTTGCACATTGCGCTTCCCCTACCGTTATTTATTCACTTTGGTATCAGGCTTTGTGTAATAAGTCTGTTTTGTCGAACAAACACAGTGACTCTACGTTCAAGAATGCACTGCTTGGTGCTGTTGCGTTTCGCCTGCGACACGCGGTTTTGCCGGCGCGACTGCGGCGGGGCGGCAGACATTTTGGCCCGATCGTCGTCGCCGCAACGCTCCCCGCCAGGTGTTTCCAGGCGTTTCCAGGCATGTTCCGATGCCACGTGTCTTCATGTGCGTGTGTGAGTGTATGTGCCATTGTGCCCAAACCGGGCGATGCGAAAGCAGGGGTCACCCTCTCATTCCAGTCATTGTGCCCGAACCAGGCGGTGCGACAGCAGGGATCACCCTCTCATTCCAGTCATTGTGCCCGACCGGCAGCGCTACGACAGTGTGCGTCACCATTAGCCCATTGTACATTCACGTGCTCGTCTATTGAGGGGTTCCTTCTTGCCCTCAACTGCGAGAGTATAAAAACAGCTGCCCCCGGACGCCAAAAGGAGGGCTCCGATTTCTTCTGTTGAGTAAAGTGCTCTCCCGTCTCTCTACTTCGGTCAACCTGACCGCCAACTCTTTGCGATGTTAAAATAAACAAGTTGTTTTGTTGTTACCAGTCGACTCATGCTTTGCCGGGACCTTCGGATGCTTCCAGTTGTACCCCAGGCCGCCAGGCCAACGCTACCCTTGGGGCTTGCGACCCAGGTACAACCACGGGCGTCAGCGCCGAGTTCCCAACAGATCGTACCAGCGGTGCGATCCAAACATCTGGTTGGCAGCGGTGAGATCGCCTCCGACTCCAAACAACTGTCTGCCAGCGGTGAGATCGCGACAACGGAGGCCAGCAGCGAAGAGATGCAGTTGACTGTATGCTGAGCAGCTCAACAACGATCCGGGAGCAGTGCAACGAGCCCTGTGTGACGACTGGTTGCCTGCAGCGGAACGACTGCGCGGAATTCCTGCCTGCGAGGTTTGGTGAGTGCGGGACTTTCTTCTTCTGAGCTTTGCCAGGCTTTTGTTAGTGTCAGAAACAGAGCTGGTAATTGTGGTTGTCGTTGCTGCCGGGTTAGTTTGCGGCAAGACAATAGTAAGCAGTAGAGAAAGCAGCATTCAGAGCAGCCATGGATTTGAAGTCGTTGCGCAAACCGAAATTGTTGGAGCTTGCAAGAGAGTTGGGTCTGGATGTCTCAGACAAACTAAGAAAACCTGAACTGCTAAGGACTATTCTTGAGTTAGAGGCTGAGGATGACGAGCTGTCGGAATGCCTTGAGACCATTGAGGAGAGGGAGACTGCAAAAAGACAGGAGCGCGAACTTAAAGAGCAAAAAGAAAAAGAAGAGCGCGAACTTAAAGAACAGAAAGAAAAAGAAGAGCGTGAACGTAAAGAACAGAAAGAAAAAGAAGAGCGCGAACACGCTTTGGAAATGAAGCGTCTCGAGGTAGAGATGGAACGCGCTCGTAATGGAAGTCAGGCACACGGTGCAGGAGAACGAGTATTGTTCAAAATGACTGACCTGATGCGGCCGTTTAAGCTTGGAGAGGACATTGGTTTGTTCCTGGTTAACTTTGAGCGAACGTGCGAGAAGCAGGGGTTCTCTCGGGAAACGTGGCCACAGCGCTTGCTCACTTTGTTACCCGGCGAGGCGGCCGACGTAGTCGCTCGCTTGGATAGAGAGGAGGCAGAGGATTTCGACACAGTGAAATCGAGTCTTCTAAAAAAGTACCGGCTGTCTGCGGAGGCGTTCCGTCGGAAGTTTCGGGAAAATGAGAAAGGCAGAAGTGAGTCATATACAGAGTTTGCGTATAGGCTTATGTCAAACATGCAGGAGTGGCTCAAAGAAGAGAAAGCGTTCGGTGACCACGATAAAGTTCTGCAGTGCTTCGGGCTAGAACAGTTTTATAGTCGGTTACCGGAGAACGTGCGATACTGGGTCTTGGATAGGCCAGACGTTTGTACGGTGGCTAAAGCCGCTGAGCTAGCCGAGGAGTTTGTGACGCGTCGGGCTCGCGGAGCTAAGGACGGTCAAAAGGGTGAATTTGGCTCGAAGTTCGAGAGGCCGAAGTTCACACCCATGAGAACAAAGGGGAACACGCGTAGTGCGGATGCGAGTGGAAGCAGTGCGACCTAACCTAAGGAGACGGCGGCAGCCGAAGCCGAACGCAGAAAGCGGTTCGAGATGAGGCAAGCGCGCGTTTGTTATACGTGCCAGAAGCCGGGTCACTTTTCGGCGCAGTGTCCGGAAACAACACCAAAAGTTGTGTTTTTTTCAATAGGCAGCACTGACGAGAACATGAAGCTTCTCGAGCCTTACATGCGAGACCTCCTCGTGAACGGGAAAGAGTGCCGAGTGCTTCGCGATTCCGCAGCTACGATGGATGTAGTTCACCCGTCTTACGTAGAACCCCATATGTTCACGGGCGAGTACGCATGGATCAAGCAAGCCGTGGAAGCTCATAGCGTGTGTCTGCCAGTAGCAAAGGTGCTTATTGAAGGACCTTTCGGAGCGCTTGAGACGGAGGCGGCAGTGTCATCTATGCTGCCACCCCAGTACCCGTACCTATTTTCAAACAGGTCCGATCACCTCCTGCGCGAGAAGGGGCTTTTGTTTGGTGAAGCTAGTGTTCAGGCCTTAACCAGATCGAAGGTTCTGGAGCTCGCTGCAAAGGCGGTAGTTGCGGGGCCGACGTTATCAAACAACGAAAAAGGGTCAGAGGCGCAGCAAGCTGATATTCAGAGCACGCCCGAACTGAATAAACTTGAGTCTGTAACGTTAAAGGCGCCAGATACTGGAGAGGAAACGCCAGACACGGGAAAGTTAGAAGAGCTATCTACTGATTTGCTCATCGCGCCTACGTCAGACGGACTTAATAGGTTGCTAAAAGTCAGCCGGTCGGCTTTGATAGCCGAGCAAAAAAAGGATGGCAGCCTGGAAAACGTGCGCTGCAATGTCAAAGAAGGTATCGCCAGGAAAACTGCGCGTTTTGTGGAAAGAGGTGGAGTCCTGTACCGGAAGTATCTAGACCGCCGAGGAGTGGAGTTCGATCAGCTGATCGTGCCTCAATGCTATCGTCAGGATCTGTTGCGCTTGTCACACGGGGGTTCGTGGTCCGGACACCTAGGAGTTAAGAAAACTAAGGACCGTCTCTTGCAAGAGTACTATTGGCCAGGGTGTTTTCGGGACGCAGACCATTTCGTGAGGACATGTGACACTTGTCAGCGGGTGGGCAAACCAGGGGACAAATCAAGGGCGCCGTTGAAATTGGTACCTATCATAACGGAGCCTTTTAGACGGCTCGTTATTGATACAGTGGGACCTCTGCCGGTAACAGCCACGGGGTACAGACACATTTTGACTGTGATCTGCCCAGCGACAAAGTTCCCTGAAGCAGTGCCGCTTAAAGAACTCAGCTCAGTTGAGATAGTTAATGCACTACTGTCCATATTTGCGCGAGTTGGTTTTCCTGCGGAAATCCAATCAGATCAGGGCACAGTGTTTACTAGCGCTTTGACGACAACTTTTCTCGAAAGGTGTGGGGTAAAGCTGCTACACAGCTCAGTGTACCACCCACAGTCGAATTCCGTTGAGAAGCTCCACTCCGTCATGAAGCGCGTGTTGAGAGCCTTGTGTTTTGAACATCAAACTGACTGGGAGCTGCGTCTGCCTGGGGTGATGTTTGCTTTAAGGACCGCGCCGCATGCGGCTACGGGGTTTTCGCCAGCTGAACTGGTGTACGGTCGCTCGCTTCGGTCTCCGCTTCGCATGCTTCGAGAATCGTGGGAAGGTAGGGGCGACGACCCAGTCGTGGTGGAGTACGTACTTAAGCTCCTCGAACGCTTAAGAAGGGCACAGGAGTTGTCAGGTGAAGCAATGACAAAGGCCCAGCAGAGGGCCAAGGTTTATTATGATCGGACAGCCAGGGCCCGTCGTTTTGAGGTGGGCGATGAGGTCATGATATTGCGCACATCGCTAAACAACAAACTAGACGTGCAGTGGGAGGGCCCAGCACGAATTGTTCAGAAACTGTCGGACGTTAACTACGTGGTGAGTCTGCCAGGAAAGCGGAAAGCACAGCAAGTTTACCACTGTAATCTGCTCAAACCCTATAAACAACGCGAAGCAGTGGTGTGCATGATGGTAAACGTTCCTGAAGAGCTTCCGGTCGAGCTTCCGGGACTAGGCTCAGTGACGAACAGGGAAGACACCGGTCAAGTCATTAGTGACCTTATCAGTAAAGCACCGCTGTCGCCTGAGCAGAAAACCGAACTACACCAGCTATTACAAGAGTTTCAAGGTCTGTTCTCTGAGAGGCCTGGTAGGACTTCTGTACTTACTCATGATATAGAACTTACCTCCCCAGAGCCAGTACGATCCAAGGCGTATCGGGTGTCACCCCGCCAGAGCGATATTATGGAGGCTGAGGTAAAGAAAATGCTACAGCTCGGTGTTATTGAGGCAGGTGAGAGTGATTATACCTCCCCTTTGATTTTAGTTGAGGTACCGGGCAAGGAACCTCGTCCTTGCGTCGACTACCGCAGGCTTAATTCCATCACTAAGGATCAAATTTATCCGATCCCTAACATCGAGGAGCGCCTTGAGAAAGTTAGTAGCGCTCAGTTTATTTCCACCCTAGATCTTGTCAGGGGTTATTGGCAGGTTCCACTTACAGAAGAGGCTAGTAGGTATGCGGCGTTCATTTCACCAATGGGAACATTCCGTCCTAAAGTGTTGAGTTTTGGTTTGAAGAACGCGCCATACTGTTTTTCAAGCCTCATGGATAAAGTGTTGCGGGGACAGCAAGAATTCGCTTTACCGTATCTAGACGACGTAGCGATATTCTCCGCATCCTGGTCTGAGCATATGGCACACTTGCGGGCAGTGCTAACCCGCCTGCGCGAAGCGGGCTTGACAGTCAAGGCTCCTAAGTGCCAGTTAGCACAGGCCGAGGTTGTCTACCTCGGTCACGTGATTGGTCAGGGTCGTCGCCGCCCCTCTGAAATAAAAGTGGCCGCTGTGCGAGATATTCCGCAACCGCGCACCAAGACCGATATTCGGTCGTTCTTGGGTGTCGCCGGCTACCATCAGAGGTACATCCCTAGGTACTCTGATATCGCGGCTCTCCTGACGGATGCTCTAAGAAAGACAGAGCCTCAAACAGTCGTCTGGGACGAGACAAAGGAAAGAGCTTTTAGCGCCCTAAAGAGTGCCCTAACAAACCAGCCTGTGCTACGATCGCCAGACTATACAAAAGGGTTCGTTGTTCAGTGCGATGCTAGTGAGCGAGGCATGGGCGTTGTACTGTGCCAACGGGAAAAAGGGAGAAGTAGAACACTCCGTCCTGTATGCTAGTCGTAAGCTGACCAGTCGTGAGCAGGCGTATAGCGCCACCGAGAAAGAGTGTGCATGTCTCGTGTGGGCCGTTCAGAAATTGTCATGCTATCTAGCCGGCTCGAGGTTTATCATTGAGACGGATCACTGCCCTCTCCAATGGCTGCAGACCATCTCTCCCAAAAATGGCCGCCTCCTGCGCTGGAGCCTCGCTTTACAACAATATTCCTTTGAGGTGCGTTACAAAAAGGCGAGTCTCAACGGTAACGCCGATGGCTTAAGTCGAAGCCCCTAACGTAGGAATCAGCCTCAAAATTGTTGGTTACTGATGTTTTTCTTCCTGAGGCAGGATTTTTTTTAACATATTGCTTTTGTTTAGTGTTTCAAAGTGATGATATGCTTTCTAGTGCAATTTTCCAATTTGTGGACGCGTTCTGAGTGATGCTAGACTACTGTAAGGAACTAGGCAGTGGTATAAAAAGGGGAAAGAGCCTGGCAGGGCTTAGTGAGGGTTGTGCCGTGCTTGCTGACTGAGCGGTTGAGTTTCAGCGTAGTTCTAACGCTTGCCGGGAACGAGAACAAAAATGTGAACTCTCCCGAAGTCACTTTGCAGTGTCCCGTGCGAACCTGAACAAGAGAACGAGGCCTTCTCTGTGCGCTGCGCTCAAGAAACGTCGAGGGACGCCCGACTTCGGTTATGAGCATCATCGAGCGACATCCCTCCGGACAGCGGATGCAGTCCCCTGTCCATCGGGATCTCCTTCCCCCGGCGGGGCGGTCTGTTGCGTTTCGCCTGCGACACGCGGTTTTGCCGGCGCGACTGCGGCGGGGCGGCAGACATTTTGGCCCGATCGTCGTCGCCGCAACGCTCCCCGCCAGGTGTTTCCAGGCGTTTCCAGGCATGTTCCGATGCCACGTGTCTTCATGTGCGTGTGTGAGTGTATGTGCCATTGTGCCCAAACCGGGCGATGCGAAAGCAGGGGTCACCCTCTCATTCCAGTCATCGTGCCCGAACCAGGCGGTGCGACAGCAGGGATCACCCTCTCATTCCAGTCATTGTGCCCGACCGGCAGCGCTACGACAGTGTGCGTCACCATTAGCCCATTGTACATTCACGTGCTCGTCTATTGAGGGGTTCCTTCTTGCCCTCAACTGCGAGAGTATAAAAACAGCTGCCCCCGGACGCCAAAAGGAGGGCTCCGATTTCTTCTGTTGAGTAAAGTGCTCTCCCGTCTCTCTACTTCGGTCAACCTGACCGCCAACTCTTTGCGATGTTAAAATAAACAAGTTGTTTTGTTGTTACCAGTCGACTCATGCTTTTCCGGGACCTTCGGATGCTTCCAGTTGTACCCCAGGCCGCCAGGCCAACGCTACCCTTGGGGCTTGCGACCCAGGTACAACCACGGGCGTCAGCGCCGAGTTCCCAACAGATCGTACCAGCGGTGCGATCCAAACAGTGCGCTGCAGTTTTGCTGCGCTTAGCGAGGTTTTCAACCTGACGGGAAAAATATCTGATCGATTCAAGAATGACATTATTATTCGTGCCTGACAGCTATAACATGATCCAGTACTCATACATTGTGTTAAGGCGCACCACAAGCAGCTGTTAGGTTGGCATGAATGTTATTCTTTGTTGGCTGACGAGACCATGACGCAGGCCAGCTCAGGCTTCTCGCATGTTCACTTTCACTGTTTCTATAAAGTGCGCGCGTAATAGTCGATATTATCTCTCACACTCACTCACTCAAATTGTACCATTCTATAACCAGTTTGCCGCGAAGGTTAGCCCATGTTCACCAAAACCTATGCAAATCAACGCGAATAGAAGTCTTGTGGCGCTATAGGCGTGTAATACAGTCAAACGCCTTTATAACATATTTCTGGGGACCTCCATAATCCTGCGTTAGGCAGGTCACTTCGTTGTAAAGGTCGAGTAGCGTGCCGCTCACAATAGAGTCTGCTTAAGCAGGTTGAACAAAAGAAAACGTTAAATTACATATGGTAAAGAAAGACTTATGGAAATGATCGGCTAATTTTCCTGTGCATATGCTTGGACTGACAGAATGTGCGACAGCAGTCCACAACAGGCTCCACAGAAGGCTCCGCGGCAAATCTCAGCAGCTGCGCAAAAGTAAAGCCACCTACGGCGATAGCCGTGACGTCACACTGGCTTCACTGGTGACTGGCGCCGCGGTCATTACCTGCTTCTCCGCAGAACTTAAGTGTCGTAAAAATGATCTGAGACTTCTGCTCGTAACGGCAATGAATCTAATGGCAATAAGATAAAAGAAGACAAAGTCGGCAACATATTCGAATTGGCTCAGCTAACTGGAGAGGAATAAGAAAGAGCAAGAGGAGGCAGCTGATCGCGCACATGTTGTTTCGCGCCAGGTACTGTTAGATACGGGACCTGTTCCTGAGCCTCCTTCGAGTTCACCAGACCATATCGAATCGCGCCACAGCTAATTAAGGAGCGCAGAAGCACGTATATCACATTCCCGAGGAGCGGCACGTGCAAACGAGTTGGCATCCCCCACCTCGAATGCCGCAGGTGGAGCTATTCACTGCTTGACTCTTCCCGAAAGTGAAGCGAGAGCCTGGCACTGTTCCAGGTAAAGTGGGTACCGAAGCAAGACGGCTGTAATGCACCGTGAAACCCTGGCAGCGTCGCCCCCTTCAGCCAATTTGTGACGGCGCTTGCAAGTCAGCAAGACAATACCGCAGGGAGAAAGCCCTCGGACAATTGGGGCCCAAGGAGCGACCATGTCCGCCTTTGTCACGGTAGTTGCAGACCGGGATGGCAAGACAGCAGAGAGAAGTAAGCACTCGGACAATTGGGGACCAAGGAGCGACCCTCTCCGCCTGGTGTGACACAATCGCACGGGCGCCTACCATTGGCCGAAAATGACGACACCTGAGCGGGCTCGCCGATTGGCCGAAAATGGCGTCACCTGAGCGGGCTCGCCGATTGGCCGAACGTGACGTGACTTCGAGACACCAAAGGGCTTAAAAGCCAGAGACCGGGAGCAGCAAGAGAGCATTCCTTGATTCATCTCTTTCGAGCTTCTTGCCACGGGCCGCAGCGTCCGAGTTGCTGCCGGCCCGTAATGACTCTATGACTGTTAATTTCTTGGTCGTCTCACTGTAAATAATGTAAATAAACCTCCAGTTTTTCATCTCAAAGTGCTCCTCAACTCTTACAGTACCCTACATGCACTTTCGCTAATTCGGCTTGCTTTTTCATGCCACTCCGTGGCTGCCATTCACAGAATTTTTATGAAAACCTACGGGTTAGGCGAACGAAATTATTTATGCATAGTGACAACAAAGATAACAAAGTAGCAATTTGTGTGGAATCCTTTAAAAAAATAACGTTTCAAAATGGGGTCATACTGGTTCATGACAAGCGCGTTTACGGTTGAAGAATGTCAAAGAAAGACGTAGACACAGGAAGCGGTCAGCAGTGGCTGAAGAAGAGAAGCCCACATCGGCGCCAGCGTTCTGACTTGTCTTCGTCAGGGCAACGGCCGATTTCCTTGACAGCATCGATGTAGCTAACGCGTCCCTTCAGGCGCGACGAGCGTAAAAGAACACCAAAGAGAAAAAATAATTGACGCTGTATCAGCAAATTACGCTTCCAAAGAAAGTCTCTCTCACTGTGAGAGGAGGCTTGATAAGCTACAAATTAGGTGAAAACGAACGATGGTTATGGTGACGCTGCCTTCAAGTTCCCACGCCAACTCGCCGTAGGTGATGAGTTTTGACGGCGTCGGGTCCAGCCTAGTTAACTTTTTATCGACAAAAATAAGTTAGGTTGTATTCGAAAGGAGCTGGCACTTGGCAAGTTTCGAGAACTTTTTCTGGTCAAGTTACTTTTTCAAAATACTTTGAAATCCGTCACGTCACACCGACGTGTTTGCCGTGCGGATTTCGGCGCGAAGTTCAAGAAATGAAACTCGCTATATCCTATAATAACGAACTTCTTACCGCGAAATTAGCAAAAATGGATCTTTGAAAGACAAAAATGCAGCTTTAAAAGAATATTTTGTCAGTGTAAACTGATTTAGTTTTTTTCATTAGTGTCCCTTTAAGCGTGTACGAAATGGTAAGGTATCTTATTACCCTTTAGCACCCGCCTATATGCTCCTAAGTCGCCCTGCAAAAAGAGATTGAGCTCTGTAAGCTTTGCCAAGAAGAGTGGTTGACGCTGTGAAGGCAAGTCCCCGTATCGGAACAATATAGAGGCTGGATGGCCCACCATGGGTATGACTGTTAGTGCTTCGGCTCCTAGCGCTGACTCCTTTAATCATTTTCATGCTATTGGATAGACATTGCTCGGGTTAAACTCCAGGAGTAGCCCGTGGCCGGTATAACGAGTTGCATTATTAACAAAAGAAAAGCGATTTCTCTGGAAGCTTGTCAAAAGTGACTGCCTTTTTCGTCATCGCCAAAACTCTAAGACACAAATAAATAAGTAACATAAAATAAAGTGAGTATATCGCCAGTTATTAAACGACCGGGACGCAGATATGCACGGGCATCAGCGGGCTAAACATCAAGCGTGCATTTTCCTAAGCGCTATTACGCTAATAAGATCGATATCAAACGCACACTCTGCTTTCGTTCGCAGGCCCTGCCTGGCACTGCCGCTTTTCACACACAATCGGTGGCCGACGTGTCTCCGCTCTTTCCGGTTGCGCACTTTAATCCGTGTCGTGCAGAGCGAATGATTCTCGAGTGTTTTGCATCTATCGATCTCTAATTATCTGCGAAATTACGCGTCACGTGACGATTTGAGCCGGCCCGTGTCGTTGTACGCGCCGTTACATGTGAAACTTCGCTCTGAGCAAAACGATCTTCCTTGAATTTGTTCGGCACAGTCATGAACAAGCGCATTAGAATAGGAGCTTTGTGCGCGAACGCAGACAACGTTCGTATGGAGTTCGTGTTTTCGATCTGCTTCAAAAGCTTGAAGGGAGACTCTTTGTTGATTGGCTGGTTAATTGACTGATTGACTGCGGTTAATGCCCCTTGCTCAGAAGCGAAATACCGTAGCCACTAAGCCACCGCAGCGGGTTCTTTGTTGTTGTCCCAGATTGAAAAATACGGTAGAACTAACAAAATTGATTAAATTGAAACACAGCAGCAATACAAACAAAAAGCGATAGGTAAGCATGCACACTTATCAATCAGGATTTTACAAGAAAGCTTGCAAAGGAAACAATTTTGAGCCTAGTCGGAGATATTGATGATTAATTAGCAATTTGTGAGAGCACCGAGTGGGGATTTCCATTACTCTAGCATGGGAATCCTATCCTGCCATGGAGAAAGCTAGAGGAAGCATGCAGTGCAAGCATTTGTGAGGCTGGATCTCAAGGGGAGGAAAATGACCGGCTAACTTGTAAAATAGAGATAGAGACGAAAAGAGAAAAGGCAAGAATATCGCTAAAACAGAAGATTCTGTTTGCTATACCTTATAATGCCGTATTGGAGATTGGGAGATGGAAATTCAAGAAGAAAATAGAAAGACACCAAGCACACGCACGGCGGTCACGGTCATTCACAGCACACGATGAAAGTTAACACCAGTCAGTAAGCAGCTTGAACAAGTTTGTTGCTCTTAACAATCGTGACAATGCCTTCGTTATATATCAAAGGCTGCGACAGGTGCTGAGACCGCCATTCCAAAACGGTTGTTCATTCCGAAATTGATCTGTCACCGACGCTAGCAAGCACATTCGCGAGCCAACATCTCTGTGCATTGGATCTTGGACAGCAACAAAGGCTGTGCACAAGAGACTCCTCTCGACCACAGTCATCAAACGCAGTGCTGTTGACCCATCCAATGCGGAAGACAAAAGACTTCGTAACGGCTACTTAATTCTAGCCGTATAGTCGACAAAGCAGGGTCGTCTCACATCGGGAGAATCCAGATTTATTTCTAAGTAGTAGTATGGAGACCAGAAGCTACAGTTTGTTCCTTTGAACACTTGGCGGCTTTCACGCGGCACGTGATGTCTTTTCTGAGCACGTATTTCGGAGGCCAGAACAATCAAAAGTGTGCGAGGATAACAACATGTGCGTCGTGTAGAAATTGTGCTCGACATGACGGCGGTGTGTTGCCGCGCGATTCTTTGTTGCCATGCGCGTGAAAGCAGCGTTGACGGCAGAAAAGAAGCGCACATGACAATCGTGATTGTCAGGCTCAAATTAAGCTTGCTCGACACAGGCGGCAGTATGCAGCGTTGGTGACTCTTGATATAGCTAGGACATACGACAGTGTAGAGCATGTCACTCTCCTGAATGTCCTAAAGAGCATGAAGTTTCCTCCATATAACACTAATTGGACTTATGAATTCCTAAGAGCTAGAAAATTTTGTTGCTCCCAAGGCGGCGTTTCGAAGTCAAAATATAATCAGTCCAGAGTAGTTCCACAGGGTTCCGTTCTTCTCCTATTTTGTTTAACATTCTGATGTGTTAAATTAGACTGTGTGATGGCGTACAGGTGCATGTTTACGCAGAGGTTGTTGCATTCGTTGCGTCAGCGAGTGATATCCACTCACTGCATAGAACACTGCAATCAGATTTATCCATACTTGAAGATTGGCTTGAGGATCTTCGTATGTCGTTAAAGGGCAGCAAGAGAGCCTTGATTGTACTTCCCTTAAATATACGTGTTAATGTCTCCCCCCCCAATACCGTCAATAAATAATCCCTGAGTATGACTGTATTAAATGATGTTACGGTGAAGGGAAAGAAGAAGGTGACATGAACTAGCGGAAGACGAAGACTGGCCGTTGCCTGAACGCCATATACACCAGTTGTAAATATACATTATTTTACAAAAATGTGAAGGCGTTATATGTTATCCAAAGCTTAGCTGTCGCAATGCCACCGAATATGTTACACCTATAGCACATTCATAATCATGGCATGCGTGCTGTTGGCATGGTTCATAAGCTCGGTCACCGCCGCTCTCGGCTACGCAGGGACACTCTCATTATGATTTATCGTATGTATGCTCGATCCATATTGGAATTTAGGTGAGTTTTGTTCTCTAGTGGGCCAGCATATAAGAATAACCCCTTCGTTCTTCTAGAGCGAGCGGCCGTGCGGATTTCTCTTAGTTTGCCAAAACTTGTTGCCAATAATGTTAATAATAATATCAAGTTTTATAATGTCGAGTAATAATATCAAGATATAGTAATTATAATATCAAGAAGCCCCATTATCGACACTTGTCTGCAAATTCGGCATTCTCGCAGTAAAAAAAAACGCACTTGAACATTTACGAATCTTCATTGAGACGATCGCAGTATATAATTATTAAGGAAAATTTCTACGTTCATTGACGAAACATGGTGCCGTCTATGCATTCCGCAGGTTAGTTTTGTGCAAGCACAACTAGAACCATTAAAAGTTCATATACGCCCCCAAGATCATTCCCCCAGAAAAGCCCGTAAATACTATTAAAATTGAATTCGACGACATGTTTCCTTCCAATGCTAAACTCCTGGCCACTAGATATTTAAGCGGCCTATTACAAATCATTTAGCTCAATTAAAAATCGGTAATGTAGTAGCAACGGATGCATCACTGTGTGAAGAGAAAGCGGGTGCAGGCATTTTTTCTGGGGCGCTATCCTGGTCTTATTCAATGCGACTTACTGATTTTACACCCATAATTTAGGCAGAATTATTAGTATTACTTTAGCTCTTGCAAAACTTCCTGTAAGTTCTTCGGCAGCTCTAATAGTGACCGATTCATTGTCGGTGTGCGCAGCGCTCACCTCATCCTCGTACAGTACAGTTTTGGATGAACTGGAACCACTAATCGCTTCGGCCTTACATCTGGTGCGCTTGATGTGGGTATACCAGATCACGATGGTTTGTTTTGAAATGAAATGGCCGACACACTTGCGCGTACATCCCTAGATGGACCGGGCATTATGTTATGCCGACTTCTGCTTATATCACCGCTGCTGCTAGATTTCGAAAATACTCTCTTTTAAAATGCTGTGCTAAAGAGACATTCCAAATAACAGACTTAAATAATTTGCTTTTCCCTTGAGAAAATGAATGGTATACCACACTCGTAAATTGGAAATCACCCTCACAAAATTACGATGCCGCATTCCACCACTCGATGTTTATTTACATATGCCTGGTCTGTCACTTTCCTATTTGCGCCTTATCTGCAAAGAACCTGAGTCCATTGATCATGTTCTATTAACCTGCCATAGATTTGAAATCCAGAGAAAAAAAATAATTTCAAAATTCTATTCTGAAAGTTAGGCGTTGCGATAAACACTGAAAACATTCTCTCCTTTGGTGCTCCTACATTGCGTTTTAGCCACAGGAACGTATACATGGCCGTCTGCGAGTTCCTTTGTGACACAAGGCAAATATCTGGTTATACAGTTTACGGATTTCTCATTTATTGTTTTACAAAGTTCAAATTTAGACTGATTAAAATTTATTACCTTTTAGTTTTCTTTCCTTTCAAAACGCACGCGTTTCAAAACGACCCAACAAGTTTAAAAAGCAAGAAGCCCTTAATTCAGCAACTGCCTCATCACCTGCGGCTTAAGCATTGATTGGCAGAAAGTAACACCGAATTTCTTAAATGGTGTAAGGATGCTTCATATTTGAAGTATCCTCAAACGTGCACGCTGCTGACACGTCGGGCAGGTAGGTGCTTCGAAGTTGCCCTACTGACCAATCTGACAGCACAAAAAAAAAAAAAAATATGACTGTTTATACAAGTTCTAAAAACTTGTTACGCTGACCACTACCCCACCTCAACTTGATAACACAGAAAATAAACACAAATAATCATGACGCACTGTTATCTGAACCAAATATATTCAAACCGTAAAATTTTGAGCCGCCGAACAAAGAAAAAAAAAAGATAAGCTTACAGTAAGACTTTGGCCAAAGATCTGCGAATATGAAATGTTCCACAAAGCTGTATATTTTAAATAAATTTAGCCTTCTTATACAGGGGAAGTCTGAAGATGGCTAAATTTTGCATTTCAATTTCCACACGATGCCTCACTATGGTCTACAGAAAGGAAGCTACATACATGTGTACATACATCACTTCTCCTTGATGTTCGCACTTTGTGCAATAGAAGTTCAGTTGCAACTGTGCAGGTGTGCTACTCCTCTGTCGTTCTTGCGCTGATATTTTTTAAGGATGAATTACGGCCAACTAGTCTGACTTTTAGTTCTTTTATACTTGGACAAAGACAAGGCCATCAGCCTGTTTGCGGTGTGAGTTTGTTCGTTTGTTCTCCAAATACATATCGTAAACTACTGCATAAGAGGGAATTGAGGATTGTGCTGTATGTTTAATCACTTTTCCGGATTATTTACGTCCTTTACATCATTTACATCCTTTATTTACGCAACTGTTTGTGTAGAGATAACCTGTAGAAATATCTGAGCGATGGAGAAGAAGGGAATAGAGAAACTAAAAGAGGAAAGGGAAAAAGCAGAAACATTAGAAAAGACAGGAGAGTGTTTGGGGGCTTTTGCGTACCAAAACCACAATCTGATTGCGAAGCACGCCGTAGTGGGACGCTCCAGGTTAATTCTGACCACGTGGGATCCTTCAGCGTGCGCACAATGCACGGGGCACGACGGGCGCTTTCGCATTTCCTCCCCAGAAACCCGTCGCGGGGGCTGCGGCCGGAATTTGATCGTCGGCTTACCGATTAAGTAGGATGAAATTAGATATTAGAAATGCTGCAGGTAATCTCCATGCCCAACGTGCCTACGAATAAGAATATAAACTTTATAATGCAAGGAGTACACTTTCTTAAATAGACATAAGTAGACGGAGCACGCGCATACTAATGACAAATGTGATGATGATGAATATGAAGATTCGTGATATATAGTCTCCTAGCCCTCTTTAGTTGATCAAGGAAATAGATGAGTGTCACCAACAGATGGCACAAACCTCATGGTTTTGGTCGAACGCTTTGTATAGGGGGCGCAGACCTTAACCTTCTGAAGTACAACATTTACATTTACATATAACATATGCATCGCGCGTGGATGGGATCTGCGCTAGCATCATGTAAGAAATAATCTCACCCAATTCTATTTCCTTCTTATCACCTACCGCTCTCGACAAGCCGATCCAAATGATCACCGCATAAGCAGAGCGCCGCACAGATCCCTGACGGGTCGTCAAATGCAGTAGCATCGAAATAGAATAGTTGCCTTCTCCACCGCCTGAATTCGTTCCCTATGCCGCATCTTAGAAATTGCAAGTTTTGCTTTCTAGACAGCGCGTGTGCCTAATGACACTTACGTAAAAGATATTATGCTGCCAGTATTTGCGTATCTTCCAAATTAAAGAAGGAAAAATAAGAAACGATATACAGAAGCTTTTTTTATGAAATCAGATGATGTTAAGTTTTAGATTTTAGAGAAGACCTATGTCAGGGATGCAAGAGAACAACAAATCGAATTCCTGTCAGTGATCTGAAGGACAGGCCATGTCACCTTATAAAGTAACGCCTTGATCGAGTCATTGCAGCCTGGGAAATTATCTCCATTTGACGTTCAAAATTCACAAGGATCGCTAAATTGTTCTGTTCTCTCTCTTTTGTTTTTTGTTGTTGTTTTGCTCGGTCTACCTTCTTATCGAACCTATTGATAACCTTCCCATCTAGTTGGTACTCACAGCAGCGTGTAAGCGGTCATACGTACATAGGAAAAAATATTTGTATCTGTTGATGGAACGTTTTATATATCTCTTTATTTCTGTGTTTTCCATGTTTCTGGAATTGTGAACTCAATTAACACAATAAACAGGCTTCGTTACATCGATAACGAAGCATGTGGATAGAAAAACTAGGCACTCACAAGAGTTATCATTCGGACACGTCTCTCGATGCGAGTTTGCCCGCGGACTGACGGCAGTATTAGACGAAGCAGTAGCCCGGTGGCTGCTATGAATGAATTATGGGGTTTTACTTGCCGAAACCACGATTTCATTATGAGGCACGCCGTAGTTGGGGACTCCGGATTAATTTGACCACCAAGAGATCTTTAGCGTGCCCCCAATGTAAGGAACACGGGCGTTTTTGCATCTCGCCCCCCCCTCCCCCCAATCGAAACGCAGTCGCCGCAGCCGGCATTTGATCCTGCGACCGCGTGTTTAGCTGTCGGTGGCTTCTATCTAAACGCAAGGTAAAAAATAATTCGTTTTCTCGCCAACCGCGGCACCGAACTTGATGCTGGTTGTTGCACACAAAATAAAAAAGTTTGGTTGTAATGACTGTCGGAAACACATTTTTTCTTTAGGCCGTCAATTTTTTATTCAGGATGGTTGAAAATCTCGAATTCTCAGAAAACGAAACTATCAAGTTTGCAGCTCCCTGACGCTGCATGCAATAAAAATGATATCATAATTCTGCAAATCGCTTCTAATAGTACACATAAATCGGACAAAATTTATATCTCATATGTACAGCTGTAAAATACACCATATACAGTGTGAGTAGGATGTTTGCAAAATCCTCGTAAAAGTTGTAACAAATTCACGTAAGGTTTGAATTGTTATATCAAGCCTGTCTGCTTTGAATGTTCTAACGGGTGCAGTTTACAGAAGCGTGATTTACGTTCTTGGTAAAGATTACGAATTTGTAAATTTCATGCTTCTAATTTTTTTTCAACTTTAACCATTTTCGACAATCTTTGTTAAAGAAGTGAAACCCTAAATCAAAATTACGATTCCAATTGTCACTATAATTTAACTTTTTGTCTCGAATGCAACAAAATTCATTACGATCAGCTCATGGGCTATATATCTTTGAAAAGCATTTCTGCGTTTCATGTGTTTTTTAATAGGCGGCATATCCCAATTGGGGAGGAGCTAAATCTTCCTCTTAAGTCGTCGTACACACACCTTGATTAATTCATAGGGTTTACAGTCCCAAAGCAACACTGCCGCTGTGAAAAAATGCCTCATAATGTAGAATTCTGGATTTATTTTGACCGCTTGAGGTTTTATAACATGCACCTAAATGTACGCACACGAGCATTTCACAGCGAAGCTTCTTTAACTGTCAAACGAAGGGGCTTTATGTAACTAAGTAGCGTTTCCGCCGAATAGGCGCACCTTATATAACTTTAAATGTTGACCGTCAACGCAGTGCGCACCCATGTTCTGAGTAATCAAACAGTAAATCGTGGCATGAAACGTACGTACATATAATGCCAGCTCATTTGGATATCTAATACACACATAGCTCTTACTGGAATAGCGCATGACGTCCAACGGCTTCCATGATTTTACTTATATTTGGGCTATACCCGTCGCTTCGTCAACTGGGTATGTGTCAGCGGTTGCTCCGTCTTAGAATATAGCATGAAATGTCTGCGTAATCATACAATACATTGCGACCTAAACTGGTGCATATAGAGAGAGAACCAGTTATAAACCAACCCAGTTATGAACCAGTTATCGCCAAAGAAGTGTTCTACTGCGCATATAATGTACAGGCTTATAGGCAGGTGTCATTCACCCAACTGTATCATGAAGATATACGTATACTATATAGGAAACCCATCAAGGTTCCTCGGAAAGGAAGCTTCGTGGTTGGGAAATTCGTCCTGGTGCGGGGGATAGACCCCGGGACTAATGCCTTTTCAGGGTGGTCGCTCTACCGATTGAGCTGCATGACCAGGCTATGGAGGCAGCAGAGCGAGGACGAATGAACCGACAATTCGAAGCACAGAAACACTGAATACGGCAAATCAATTTAGCCGAATCCCTCTAGTTGAAGCTTTCTTTATGAGGAACCGGTATGGATTTGCTGTGTGGCTTCGTGCTACAGTCGGGTGGATGACACTTCTCCTTTTTAT
This sequence comes from Dermacentor variabilis, assembly GCF_050947875.1. Classification (NCBI taxonomy): domain Eukaryota; kingdom Metazoa; phylum Arthropoda; class Arachnida; order Ixodida; family Ixodidae; genus Dermacentor; species Dermacentor variabilis. The sequence continues at coordinate 25,510,924 of NC_134570.1, read as the reverse complement.
GAGCCTTCCTTCATCTTGCGGGCTTCTACATAATTGATTTGCCAGGTATCTCTAAAGCACCCGGACGATATTCAACGGCGTCTTTGATTTTTTCACATTCCTTGTTATTTGGTCTATACCCTCTTCTTGGAGAACTGGATACAGTCAAAAGTCAGGATTCACTGTAAAGTAGCTCCAAGCTATACAAAGGAACCCAATGGGGTTTCTTGAAAAGAATGCTTCGTCTTTAAAACAAAATTTGGTTTGGTGATCGAATCCGGCACCTCCGTATTTTCGGGACAGTCATTGAGGGCCTTCGTCGAGGCCGGCACCTATCAGCGCGAAGACGCCTCGCGGACTGCATGCCAAATTTTCGAAAACAATGTATTCCTTAACGAGTTAGCTCCACTTTTCAGTATCGCGTATGTTGTTTCTGGCGCCTGCCTGTAGCCTCTTTCGTGGCCCGATCCCGGAGACAGAGCAGCCTAAACGTAAGTGCCACTGGGGTTACTGGTTATGTACCACTGAGTATGTGTCGCTTGTCAATAAACCCCTTTGCCGCCAAGATGGTATGTGCCGTAGAGCATGCGCCACTGGTGCCATTGGGTTATAGGTGCAACTGGGACCCCACGCTAACCACCAAGCAGTCAAATCTAGCCTTAGACTGGACACCCGCGGATTGATTACCCTGTGCCTGCTTTCTTCCCCGTAACCTAACCCGGGCGCAGGAAGTATCTCTTCAGAAGATTCGGGCTGGAGTGGACCCTTACGCCATTCGGTACTTGGACTTAGGGACCGACTAAAGACGACCAAGGAACGTGTCCCAAGTGCTCAGCTTTTGTGTCAGCATCAGATGCTGATTTGGATGTTCCTTGGAACGCGGGCGATCAGACTTAAAATCTTAAGAAGGACGGAAACCAGACTTTAGTCCGGCTTCCGTCCTGCCTTCCAATCGGCTCGGCCTGCCGGTAAATGCCGCTGTATCGCTATATCTATAGCATAGGCATGTGCCCATTTTCACTTCTATACTCTGTTTTCTTCGCCACCCTTTTCATCCCTCTCCCCTCACCCGTACAGCGCCGTGGAGGTGCCCTCGCACGAGAGGCAGTAACAGCGCTGTACTTATCTCTTCCTTTTCCCCTTTAAAACCACTCACACATGTGCCCATTCTTGGCTAATCTCTGAAATGGGTTTGTGCACCGAGACAATGTATATTTACCATGTACGTGCCCATGGCCATGTGACAAAAGTAATATAGAAGTTGTGACCTCTGCGATGCATTGACATTACCATTGCACGAGGTAACACGTTGCATAATAAGCACCGGTATACTCATCGCCGTTTTATATATCATGTATTTAACCGCTTCATTAAAGCGTCAATTCACATGGACTTTGTACGCTGGACGTGGATAATTTCTTATTGCGGTAGCAATTATGCGGACACTGGAGGCGCACTCGCGCCACCGGCGCAGTTGTGCTGTCCCGGTATCGATGGCGCTTGCGCGGCCAGCGCGCAGAGGGTTCGAATACCTGCAGCGGCGCACAACGCGTTTCAGTGATGAAGCCAATTGGACGCACCGTCATGCTTTGCTCAATCGGCTCGGCCTGAGCTATAGCTTCCGCAGCTGCAGCATGAATATTGCGTGTGCGCACGTTAGGCTTCAGTAGACGTCATGACAGATCTATCTATTTTTCTTTTCTTTTTTTTTTTTTTTAGCGCCGACAAACGCCGATGGTTTTCCGTCGGCGTGCAGCATCGAGATGCGATGTCCGTAATTCCGGAACAGACCTCCGCTATTTCAGAATAGTTGCCGCTGTTGCAGGGTGTCGCGCGAGGGTGCATTGCAGGTGAATGCCGATTATTTCCTTCATAACGTTCTTACAAACTCGCTTGCATATATATATATATATATATATATATATATATATATATATATATATATATATATATATATATATATATATATATATATATATATATATATATATATATATACATATGTATGTATAGGAATCTTGTAGCGCACGCGAACATTTACGTAGGCTGCAAAGGCAAGGCACAAAAAATAAATGGACGAAGGAAACGGTAACTGAACAATATTGTTAGGCAAGGCTAGATGCTTGTCCTAACTGAAAGTCTATTCGTGTAGGGACAACAGCTTTAGTTTCGCGATGCGATCTGAGAACGGTCGCATTGTGGTCCCGCTTATTGTTGTTTATAATATCCCTTGTTGTGCATGTCGTATGCTGGAATAAATGTCCTTAACATGTTTGACGTATACGTCAAAGGGCCGGTGTAGTGCTATATAGGATTCCCTTTTGCTCGATTCAACCCCATCTTATCATTAGCGGCCGGTCGATTTCGGTGATAGCGCGCGGGCACTGCTTGGACAACTGACGAAGCACTCGACGCAATAGCATCGGCATAGCATATTTACATTATCCCGCAACTACGTGCGCTTGGAAATGTTGTTCGTCTCTGTACCTCTTGACAGGCTATTTCTAAGCACACCCGCGAAAAAACGCAACGATGATGTATGTGGTTTTATGGCGCAAGGGCCAGGTATGGCTTAAGAGCGCCAAAAAAACGTAACGAGTGTGACGTGTCGACAAGCTTTAGTTTCCGTTGGCGGGCTCACTTCATGGGCTCAAATCCCTTCCCAGTCTGACGAGGTGGCCCTGCGTTCTTTAGACACAGAGGAAGAAACAGGGCCTCGCGTAAGGAGTGTACACATTTCCAGTCTGTACTCACGGATGCGGCTACCTGGGACGCCTGGACGCTCATGTCTGCTGCGCACCGTTGCTGTTGCTGGAGGCCTGCTGTAGTTGCTGCGGCGCTCATCGCGGTCCACAACCGAAATCAGAGGACACCGTACTGCTGTGGCTACCTGTCGTCGGAGCGAGTCAGCGCGCTCGCGTCACCCGGCCGCGCAGTCGATGGAGGCCAGAGTGGACAGCACAAGCCATGGTCGCTCGCTGCTCGGATTCGCCCTCTGCAGTCAGAACAACCTCGTGCGCACAGGTGGTCGCCAGATGCCGGGGAGCTGTCCTCAAAACGAGACTGTTCGGGTGCACGAGCGAGCTTTCTCCTGGAAATGCGGCAAGATGCCGCGACCGTATCGGCACTTGCAGCGCTAGAACAACGAGAGCATGCGGCACAGTTGTGGGTCCGCGAAGGAGCGAGCAGAAGAGTGAATCCAGTCTTGAACTGTTCTTGGCAGCAATGATCTCGTTTATTATTTCTCTTCACAGCCGAGTGAGTCGTGAACTGTTAAACTGACTAACGCGACGGAGAAGTCCAGGTGTAGAAGGCGCTCGGATGTATGCAGTTGAAGAGGGCCAAATTTGCAGACGCCGCGGTCAACACGGTCATAGCTATCGTTGCTAGTGTACTTTTTTACGGGTTGAACACATTTGAAAACTTTACGCAACGCAGGCCGTTCGGAACAAGAAAACGCCGCCTTAGCGTTCGACTTTCAAACTCACTGGATTCGCGCGCGCCGGGCTGTCAGCCTCGACCGTCGTCCTCACGCACAGGGCAAGCGCGTGGCAGTCACGTGGCCCGCTGTAGGCGCGCGCTGACAGCCGCCGCTCGTTCGCCCCGCGACGTGCGTTGTGTGCGTGCGTGGTGAGACTCGCTCGTGCCGACGGCGAGTGCGCGTCTCCCGACGGCTGAGGAGGTGGGGGAGGCTGGCTTCACCACCGCGCATGCCGTCGCCACGCCTCGCCGCCAGGCTCGTCGCTTCGATCCAGGCAGCCTCGGGCTGTGGGGTGGGGGGGTTGGGGGAGAGGCAGGAAAGCCAGGGGTGGTTACCGTTGCTCCCTGCGCCGTCCCCATTGGCCGGGAGGCGTGGCTACGTCACGTTTTTCCGCGACCGGACTGGCGGTTCGAGACGCGCGCAACGCGCGCGCTCCAGTTTGCGCTCGCTTTATTTTTCTTTTTTCGATTCGCGCGCTTTTTTTTCTCTGCTTCTCCAAAGGGCGCGCGCGCCGCTCGCGTGTTTCTTTTGCCGGGCGTCGCGGTTTTCTCCTCGGAAGCGCGATCAGGCGCATCAATCGCCTTGCCGCCGGCGCGGTAAAGCTCGGAGATATATTTAGCCAAAGCGAGGGGAGGGGACCCTCGGGTTTCGATTAGGACGGCTTCGATTTTCTCTTAGCGCGCTTGTTTTAAAGCGCACGCTAAACATCTTTAATGAAGCGCAATGAAGTAATTATGGTCGCGGGAGTGCGGCTGCCGCCGGCGCTCCTGCTCGCTTCGTTTCGCTGGGCAAGCAATTTGATGAGCTCGCCGAAGCCCGCATCTGCTGGAAGAGAGATAAGCAACGCGCTCGCATTGCAGTTGATAAAACCTGCCGATCGGTTCGATTAGCATTAGAGACAAGCGAGGCGGCGCTCTTGCTAAAGCAGCTTTTTTGTCTGCGAAGCAATCACTGCTTCGAAAGTAAACAAAGTTCGAGTTGAAAGGCAGTTTTCAGTGAACGTCTATCGAACGGCGTTAATTTCCATTTGAGCTAAAGGAAAGGGGGTCCTAATTTGAAGATTACGGCCATGTGTACCCAGCTGATCGATAGCATCGACCGCGAGTACGAAACAGCCGAACATCCCCTTGCTGAAGCAGGGCCGTTCGCAGCTCTGTTTTCGCCGCCCCGGTTGCTTGCTTCTGACAGATTTCGTCATTAAATACGAGTAAACAGCAGCTTTGATGAATATTAACGTCGACATTGCCTATTGGTGTTAAATCGGGGGTGCTTGCTGCCAACGAAGGTTCCCGGAATGTGTGTGTGAAATGATTTTTAAAGAGAAATGGAAGAGATAAGTGCAGTGCCGTAACTGTCTCTCACAGGAGGACACCTCAACAGCACTGCACGGGGAGAGGGGTGTGGGGAGAAAAAGATGGAGATAGTGGTGCCGTACCAGCTGCCGGGAGAAAGAAGGGTTCCGAGCGACGTTGAAGAGAATGGAAAGAGGTTATATTACTCAAAAGGTATTGCCCAACAAAAGATGACGTGGACGTAAGAGAAGACGACACACCAAGCGCACGCGAGTAATGGATTACCAATTTGCCCGGAATGCTGCTTTCATTAAGATTATATCTTTAAAAACACATGATCAAATTTTCAAACACGGCTTCAACTATCGGAGCACACCACATGCTAGCGTCTTTGCATGTCCGAGCGTCTCTTTTTCTCACAGCCGTCCGGATCCGCTTTTTATGCCCCTTTCTTCCTTCTTTCACTCGTTGAGAGAATTCACTGGCCAATCGTAAAAGCCGAATCGTTCAACGCCTCTATCGTCCCTCACTGGTCTCCAACGAGCTGCTCGTGTCTCCAACGTGGTGCACCTGTCTCCGACGTGTCAGAATAGGAGGCAACCACGTGGCAAACTGAACCTGCCGTCGACGCTTTCCCGGGACTTCTCGACGGTGACCCTGTCATCTATCAGTGGCCTCTTCGTGATAGTCAAGAGATGCGACGCTGCTGTCTTCAACCGAGCTGCCTTGAAGTGAATGACGAGGCGTGAACATCAACCGTGACAGCTGCGTGTCGCTGTTGGGGCATCCACCCGCTCTGAGACCTAACATTATCAATGAGCTTGGTTCCGCTGACTCGCAGTCAATTAGCTCTGAACGCCGACTCGTCCGTAACACAGATCGTATATATATATATATATATATATATATATATATATATATATATATATATATATATATAACTTGCATGCTGCGACTATTTGTTCGCACGCTCGCTGAGCTGTTAATTTAGACTACCCGGTGTTCTTTATTGCGTGCCCGATGTTCGTTACAGTGTTTCGGCATTCTTCCTTCATAGGAGTGCGTCCGTCACGGCACGGAATCGAACCCTGGACCTCGTTGTCAGCAGCGGAACTCCATTGGTCACTGAGCCTTTCTCTGCGTTTGCCGTTATTCTTTATGCGCTTTGCCGCGACTGATTTCAGCATAATGTGGAGAACATACTGAAGTAATGCGCTGACTCAGCATGGCAAATTATATATATATATATATATATATATATATATATATATATATATATATATATATATATATATATATATTATTTCCAACTTTACGCTTGTTGCGTTTCGCCTGCGACACGTGGTTTTGCCGGCGCGACTGCGGCGGGGCGGCAGACATTTTGGCCCGATCGTCGTCGCCGCAACGCTCATCGCCAGGTGTTTCCAGGCGCGACTGCGGCGATGCGACCGCAAAGGATCACCCTCTCCTTCCAGTCATTGTGCCCGAACCAGGCGATGCGAAAGCAGGGATCATCCTCTCATTACAGTCATTGTGCCCGACCGGCAGCGCTACGACAGGGTGCTACGATATTGTGCTCGACATGGTGCTACGGCAGCGCTACGACAGTGTGCGTCACCATTAGCCCATTGTACATTCACGTGCTCGTCTTTTGAGGGGTTCCTTCTTGCCCTCAACTGCGAGAGTATAAAAACAGCTGCCCCCGGACGCCAAAAAGAGGGCTCCGATTTCTTCTGTTGAGTAAAGTGCTCTCCCGTCTCTCTACTTCGGTCAACCTGACCGCCAACTCTTTGCGATGTTAAAATAAACAAGTTGTTTTGTTGTTACCAGTCGACTCATGCTTTGCCGGGACCTTCGGATGCTTCCAGTTGTACCCCAGGCCGCCAGGCCAACGCTACCCTTGGGGCTTGCGACCCAGGTACAACCACGGGCGTCAGCGCCGAGTTCCCAACCGATCGCACCAGCGGTGCGACCACAACAACTCGCGCCATCGGTGCGATCAAAACATCTGGTTGGCAGCGGTGAGATCGCCTCCGACTTCAAACAACTGTCTGCCAGCGGTGAGATCGCGACAACGGAGGCCAGCAGCGAAGAGATGCAGTTGACTGTATGCTGAGCAGCTCAACGACGATCCGGGAGCAGTGCAACGAGCCCTGTGTGACGACTGGTTGCCTGCAGCGGAACGACTGCGCGGAATTCCTGCCTGCGAGGTTTGGTGAGTGCGGGACTTTCTTCTGAGCTTTGCCAGGCTTTTGTTAGTGTCAGAAACAGAGCTGGTAATTGTGGTTGTCGTTGCTGCCGGGTTAGTTTGCGGCAAGACAATAGTAAGCAGTAGAGAAAGCAGCATTCAGAGCAGCCATGGATTTGAAGTCGTTGCGCAAACCGAAATTGTTGGAGCTTGCAAGAGAGTTGGGTCTGGATGTCTCAGACAAACTAAGAAAACCTGAACTGCTAAAGGCTATTCTTGAGTTAGAGGCTGAGGATGACGAGCTGTCGGAATACGTTGAGACCATTGAAGAGAGGGAGACTGCAAAAAGAGAAGAACGTGAACGTAAAGAACAAAAAGAAAAAGAAGAGCGTGAACGTAAAGAACAGAAAGAGCGAGAGCAACAAGAGCGTGACCGTCAACACGCTTTGGAAATGAAGCGTCTTGAGGTAGAGATGGAACGCGCTCGTAATGGAAGTCAGGCACACGGTGCAGGAGAACGCGTATTGTTCAAAATGACTGACCTGATGCGGCCGTTTAAGCTTGGAGAGGACATTGGTTTGTTCCTGGTTAACTTTGAGCGAACGTGCGAGAAGCAAGGGTTCTCTCGGGAAACGTGGCCACAGCGCTTGCTCACTTTGTTACCCGGCGAGGCGGCCGACGTAGTCGCTCGCTTGGATAGAGAGGAGGCAGAGGATTTCGACAAAGTAAAATCGAGTCTGCTAAAAAAGTACCGGCTGTCTGCGGAGGCGTTCCGTCGGAAGTTTCGGGAAAATGAGAAAGGCAGAAGTGAGTCATATACAGAGTTTGCGTATAGGCTTATGTCGAACATGCAGGAGTGGCTCAAAGAAGAGAAAGCGTTTGGTGACCACGATAAAGTTCTGCAGTGCTTCGGGCTAGAACAGTTTTATAGTCGGTTACCGGAGAACGTGCGATACTGGGTCTTGGATAGGCCAGACGTTTGTACGGTGGCTAAAGCCGCTGAGCTAGCCGAGGAGTTTGTGACGCGTCGGGCTCGCGGAGCTAAGGACGGTCAAAAGGGTGAATTTGGCTCGAAGTTTGAGAGGCCGAAGTTCACACCCATGAGAGCAAAGGGGAACACGCGTAGTGCGGATGCGAGTGGAAGCAGTGCGACCGAACCTAAGGAGACGGCGGCAGCCGAAGCCGAACGCAGAAAGCGGTTCGAGATGAGGCAAGCGCGCGTTTGTTATACGTGCCAGAAGCCGGGTCACTTTTCGGCGCAGTGTCCGGAAACAACACCAAAAGTTGTGTTTTTTTCAATAGGCAGCACTGACGAGAACATGAAGCTTCTCGAGCCTTACATGCGAGACCTCCTCGTGAACGGGAAAGAGTGCCGAGTGCTTCGCGATTCCGCAGCTACGATGGATGTAGTTCACCCGTCTTATGTAGAACCCCATATGTTCACGGGCGAGTGCGCATGGATCAAGCAAGCCGTGGAAGCTCATAGCGTGTGTCTGCCGGTAGCAAAAGTGCTTATTGAAGGACCTTTCGGAGCGCTTGAGACGGAGGCGGCAGTGTCATCTATGCTGCCACCCCAGTACCCGTACCTATTTTCAAACAGGTCCGATCACCTCCTGCGCGAGAAGGGGCTTTTGTTTGGTGAAGCTAGTGTTCAGGCCTTAACCAGATCGAAGGTTCGGGAGCTCGCTGCAAAGGCGGTAGTTGCGGGGCCGACGTTATCAAACAACGAAAAAGGGTCAGAGGCGCAGCAAGCTGATATTCAGAGCACGCCCGAACTGAATAAACTTGAGTCTGTAACGTTAAAGGCGCCAGATACTGGAGAGGAAACGCCCGACACGGGAAAGTTAGAAGAGCTATCTACTGATTTGCTCATCGCGCCTACGTCAGACGGACTTGATCGGTTGCTAAAAGTCAGCCGGTCGGCTTTGATAGCCGAGCAAAAGAAGGATGGTAGCCTAGAAAACATACGCTGCAATGTCAAAGAAGGTATCGCCAGGAAAACTGCGCGTTTTGTGGAAAGAGGTGGAGTCCTGTACCGGAAGTATCTAGACCGCAGAGGAGGGGAGTTCGATCAGCTGATCGTGCCTCAATGCTATCGTCAGGATCTGTTGCGCTTGTCACACGGGGGTTCGTGGTCCGGACACCTAGGAGTTAAGAAAACTAAGGACCGTCTCTTGCAAGAGTACTATTGGCCAGGGTGTTTTCGGGACGCAGACCATTTCGTGAGGACATGTGACACTTGTCAGCGGGTGGGCAAACCAGGGGACAAATCGAGGGCGCCGTTGAAATTGGTACCTATCATTACGGAGCCTTTTAGACGGCTCGTTATTGATACAGTGGGACCTCTGCCGGTAACAGCCACGGGGTACAGACACATTTTGACTGTGATCTGCCCAGCGACAAAGTTCCCTGAAGCAGTGCCGCTTAAAGAACTCAGCTCAGTTGAGATAGTCAATGCACTACTGTCCATATTTGCGCGAGTTTGTTTTCCTGCGGAAATCCAATCAGATCAGGGCACAGTGTTTACTAGCGCTTTGACGACAACTTTTCTCGAAAGGTGTGGGGTAAAGCTGTTACACAGCTCAGTGTACCACCCACAGTCGAATTCCGTTGAGAAGCTCCACTCCGTCATGAAGCGCGTGTTGAGAGCGTTGTGTTTTGAACATCGAACTGACTGGGAGCTGTGTCTGCCTGGGGTGATGTTTGCTTTAAGGACCGCGCCGCATGCAGCTACGGGGTTTTCGCCAGCTGAACTGGTGTACGGTCGCTCGCTTCGGTCTCCGCTTCGCATGCTTCGAGAATCATGGGAAGGCAGGGGCGACGACCCAGTCGTGGTGGAGTACGTACTTAAGCTCCTCGAACGCTTAAGAAGGGCACAGGAGTTGTCAGGTGAAGCAATGACAAAGGCCCAGCAGAGGGCCAAGGTTTATTATGATCGGACAGCCAGGGCCCGTCGTTTTGAGGTTGGCGATGAGGTCATGATATTGCGCACATCGCTAAACAACAAACTAGACGTGCAGTGGGAGGGCCCAGCACGAATTGTTCAGAAACTGTCGGACGTTAACTACGTGGTAAGTCTGCCAGGAAAGCGGAAAGCACAGCAAGTTTACCACTGTAATCTGCTCAAACCTTATAGACAAAGGGAAGCAGTGGTGTGCATGATGGTAAACGTTCCTGAAGAGCTTCCGGTCGAGCTTCCGGGACTAGGCTCAGTGACGAACAGGGAAGACACCGGTCAAGTCATTAGTGACTTAGTCAGTGGAGCATCGCTGTCGCGTGAGCAGAAAACCGAACTACACCAGCTATTACAAGAGTTTCAAGGTCTGTTCTCTGAGAGGCCTGGTAGGACTTCTGTACTTACTCATGATATAGAACTTACCTCCACAGAGCCAGTACGATCCAAGGCGTATCGGGTGTCACCCCGCCAGAGCGATATTATGGAGGCTGAGGTAAAGAAAATGCTACAGCTCGGTGTTATTGAGGCAGGTGAGAGTGATTATACCTCCCCTTTGATTTTAGTTGAGGTACCAGGCAAGGAACCTCGTCCTTGCGTCGACTACCGCAGGCTGAATTCCATCACTAAGGATCAAATTTATCCGATCCCTAACATCGAGGAGCGCCTTGAGAAAGTTAGTAGCGCTCAGTTTATTTCCACCCTAGATCTTGTCAGGGGTTATTGGCAGGTTCCACTTACAGAAGAGGCTAGTAGGTATGCGGCGTTCATTTCACCAATGGGAACATTCCGTCCTAAAGTGTTGAGTTTTGGTTTGAAGAACGCGCCATACTGTTTTTCAAGTCTCATGGATAAAGTGTTGCGGGGACAGCAAGAATTCGCTTTACCGTATCTAGACGACGTCGCGATATTCTCCGCATCCTGGTCTGAGCATATGACACACTTGCGGACAGTGCTAACCCGCCTGCGCGAAGCGGGCTTGACAGTAAAGGCTCCTAAGTGCCAGTTAGCACAGGCCGAGGTTGTCTACCTCGGTCACGTGATTGGTCAGGGTCGTCGCCGCCCCTCTGAAATAAAAGTGGCCGCTGTGCGAGACTTTCCGCAACCGCGCACAAAGACCGATATTCGGTCGTTCTTAGGTGTCGCCGGCTACTATCAGAGGTACATCCCTAGGTACTCTGATATCGCGGCTCCCCTGACGGATGCTCTAAGAAAAACAGAGCCCCAAACAGTCGTCTGGGACGAGACAAAGGGAAGAGCTTTTAGCGCCCTAAAGAGTGCCCTAGCAAACCAGCCTGTGCTACGATCGCCAGACTATACAAAAGGGTTCATTGTTCAGTGCGATGCTAGTGAGCGAGGCATGGGCGTTGTACTGTGCCAACGGGAAAAGGGAGAAGTAGAACACCCCGTCCTGTATGCTAGTCGTAAGCTGACCAGTCGTGAGCAGGCGTATAGCGCCACCGAGAAAGAGTGTGCATGTCTCGTGTGGGCCGTTCAGAAATTGTCATGCTATCTAGCCGGCTCGAGGTTTATCATTGAGACGGATCACTGCCCTCTCCAATGGCTGCAGACCATCTCTCCCAAAAATGGCCGCCTCCTGCGCTGGAGCCTCGCTTTACAACAATATTCCTTTGAGGTGCGTTACAAAAAGGGGAGTCTCAACGGTAACGCCGATGGCTTAAGTCGAAGCCCCTAACGTAAGAATCAGCCTCAAAATTGTTGGTTACTGATGTTTTTCTTCCTGAGGCAGGATTTTTTTTTTTTTTAACATATTGCTTTTGTTTAGTGTTTCAAAGTGATGATATGCTTTCTAGTGCAATTTTCCAATTTGTGGACGCGTTCTGAGTGATGCTAGACTACTGTAAGGAACTAGGCAGTGGTATAAAAAGGGGAAAGAGCCTGGCAGGGCTTAGTGAGGGTTGTGCCGTGCTTGCTGACTGAGCGGTTGAGTTTCAGCGTAGTTCTAACGCTTGCCGGGAACGAGAACAAAAATGTGAACTCTCCCGAAGTCACTTTGCAGTATCCCGTGCGAACCTGAACGAGAGAACGAGGCCTTCTCTGTGCGCTGCGCTCAAGAAACGTCGAGGGACGCCCGACTTCGGTTATGAGCATCATCGAGCGACATCCCTCCGGACAGCGGATGCAGTCCCCTGTCCATCGGGATCTCCTTCCCCCGGCGGGGCGGTCTGTTGCGTTTCGCCTGCGACACGTGGTTTTGCCGGCGCGACTGCGGCGGGGCGGCAGACATTTTGGCCCGATCGTCGTCGCCGCAACGCTCATCGCCAGGTGTTTCCAGGCGCGACTGCGGCGATGCGACCGCAAAGGATCACCCTCTCCTTCCAGTCATTGTGCCCGAACCAGGCGATGCGAAAGCAGGGATCATCCTCTCATTACAGTCATTGTGCCCGACCGGCAGCGCTACGACAGGGTGCTACGATATTGTGCTCGACATGGTGCTACGGCAGCGCTACGACAGTGTGCGTCACCATTAGCCCATTGTACATTCACGTGCTCGTCTTTTGAGGGGTTCCTTCTTGCCCTCAACTGCGAGAGTATAAAAACAGCTGCCCCCGGACGCCAAAAAGAGGGCTCCGATTTCTTCTGTTGAGTAAAGTGCTCTCCCGTCTCTCTACTTCGGTCAACCTGACCGCCAACTCTTTGCGATGTTAAAATAAACAAGTTGTTTTGTTGTTACCAGTCGACTCATGCTTTGCCGGGACCTTCGGATGCTTCCAGTTGTACCCCAGGCCGCCAGGCCAACGCTACCCTTGGGGCTTGCGACCCAGGTACAACCACGGGCGTCAGCGCCGAGTTCCCAACCGATCGCACCAGCGGTGCGACCACAACAACTCGCGCCATCGGTGCGATCCAAACACGCTACAGTCTCTTAAGAGCATGTTGTATAGGAGTTCCTCTTTAGGGAAGTTTCAATTATTTTATTTTTATCTTTATTGTTCTCTTCTTGCTTGTTCTTGTTTGTGTGTTTATTTGTTTGTTTTTAGCAATGACTTTGGTTAGCGCGCTTTCAGTAGCCAAACTTGCCATGAGATCGCAGTTAACAAACAAGAAACGGATAGTCTATACTCCGAAACTTGAATATATTTTTACTTTTTATAGGGCTTATTTGCTCTAATGGCACTAATCGTTCTCAATCTTCTGTTGCAAATTATTCATTTAACATTCTGGTGCTGACTCCATTCCTGTTGGGAGCTGCCACGGCACGCACTATAAAATAATTTACACGCTTAAAGTGAAAAGGGGTGTAAATGTGTCTATAACTCACACCCTTAGGGTGTGTTTTATATAACTGGCGCCCTAAGGGTGTGAGTTATAGACACATTTACACCCCTTTTCACTTTTAAGAGTGAATTTGAGAAAGGGCATGCACGGCTCATTAATGACGCTTTTGTCGTGGGACAAGATGAAGTCTAAATGCCTAAAAAAAGAAAGTAAGAGATGGTATAAATAGAAAATTATGAATAATTTGCCAGTTGACGTACATTAATTATTGCATCTTACAACTCTCTCACTCTATAGTCGTGATTTGACTCGTATACAGCTCGTCTATGGACCATTTCTGGGGCGTTTCCTGATCAATAACTTGAATTGCTGCACGCGGAGCTGCAAGTTCGACAGCCGTAGTTGATGTCAAGTGCGATGTCTTGAATTTTATCGCTGTAAATTTCGCCAGGACATATATACTGCAGCTGCTGAACTCTCGTTCATGACCGACCCATTGGTTTAAACATGTAAGCGGTCACTGTGGACCTCATCTAATAGCAATAACCCTCCCTGCTTGAATGCTGCAGAAGGCATTTGTGTCTTCTTCGTGATGCCTGGAACGGTTAGGCAAACTCGAGGTGAATGCAGATTGCGATGACGGTGAGACAGTGGCAATGAAAGCCATGCTGCTGGGACTGTTGCGTACTCCAGGGTAGCGTATATATCATACTGCTCCCGAGTAGTAGCGGCGCCTGCCTATCGAAGCTCGACCGACGTTACTTATTGGGTAGCGTAGCGTTGTCGGCGGGCTGCAGGCATCCGGTAGACCATGGCGACCAAGCAAGAGCGAGACGAGTTCTAGTGTGAAACTTGCACGGTTTATTCAAAGGTAGATGAAAATTGAAGAGAAGAGAATGAAGGGATCAAAAGTACATTTCGGAGCACCTTAAATATGCTCTCTACAATCGTGGGAGGTATCTTGCTTCCGTCGACGTCACGTGACCGGCACAGAAAGAGGGCCCCTCCTCCTCTGGTCATATCGAGCTTTTGGTTCCACCGAGCCTGCTGCAAGGAGGAGGTCGTCCCGCCTCCTGAAATTGTAGACGCCTGTCCGTCTCTGCTGCGCGTTGCGGGTTCGTGGAAGTTCTCCTCTAGCTCCAATTCGAGGAAAGGGTCTCTCTAAACTCGCGCGCACGCACGCACGCACGCACTCACGCACTCACGCACGCACGCACGCACGCACGCACACGCACACACACACACACACACACACACACACACACACACACACACACACACACGCACGCACGCGGACACACACACACACACCGGCCTGGTGGAAGAAGGTCGGGTAAGAGAAAGTTCTTTCTGCTCGAGGTGCGGGATGCCAACAATAGCAGGCGAAGTCACGCCTCATTTCCACGAGGCCGGGTGAGAGGTGGTCGGTTGAAATTACTTTCTGCACGTGGTGCCAGACGCCAACCCTCACAGGACGTAGTTCGATGGTAGCGATGCTCCGTGAGTAGTCATGGAGTCGGCTAAAACTCGTATGCGGCCTAATGTTGGCAGGCAAGCAAGATGGTGAAATGGTATCTTTGCGACATGTCGAATGAGCACTCTTAGAGCGTCGACAGCAGTGTACGTTGCTATAGGATGGCCACGCGCTATGACAATTGTGGCTGCTGTGGGTGCACACTTAGGGATGGCCGAGTCACATCAGTACCACTTGGGCTTGCATGCTCTGGAGTGTGCGAAGGTTCGTTTTACTGGTGCTTCCCAGCACGGAAAGGCTATACCTTGGGAAGCCCATAAATAATGCATGGTATAGCTGTAGCAACGAATGCACAGGTGCGCCCCAAGACTTTCCGCCCTGGCAATGAGCGTCTGTGATTCCAAGGCCGCACTCCAAAGTTTGCTCACTGCATTACGCCGTGGACCCCACGAACGACTTGTCACGGACACACGAGAAATTTACCATCGGGCAGTTGAAAAATGACATGACGACGTATTTCAATGGTTGCTATGGGATGCAGCAATAAGATGCAGCTGCTCGAGCTTCACATCCCAGTGCCGACTGTCACTATCCATTGATGTCAAGAACAGACGCAGCGGGAAAGCTCCGTGCGCTTGCTCGCGAGCTTACGTTGGCCCAATGGAATTGGGCAGGCTTTAAAAACCAGCGCATCTGTTCCCTGGATCCTGATCTGAAGCTTCACCTGCCACAACGGGAGGTAATTCTCATCTGTAGCCTATGGCTTGGAGTAGCTTTTCAATACGTTCCCTTACCTCATCGGAATCGCAAGTCCAGATTGCGAAGATAAGATTGTGATGATAGCGCACCTTCCGTGTGATTGTCGTCCTTTCAATGCAAAAAGAAAAGCCCTGAGCACCGTGCACGCTCGACTTCCTTCCTTCCTTCCTTCCTTCCTTCCTTCCTTCCTTCCTTCCTTCCTTCCTTCCTTCCTTCATTCCTATAGCTCCTCTACGACTCCGTAGTGTATATGCGGCTGATTCTCGAGTAATGTATACGGTCACTGCCCCAACGTATGCATATATAATATATAACGCCCCTCGGCGATTTCTAAGACACAATTTCTTAATGAGGCACCCTCCCCTTATTCTGAAGGTCATTTTAATGAAGAAGTATTTCTCGAGCAACCCTCATCGTACGCTGTGACTAACTAAGCCGAGGGGTCCCGCGGTGCCTTGTGCTCGGTTAATATTCGTAAAGTAAGAACGTTCCTCTATTCACCACAACGCTTCAACTCGAGAAAGTGGACGGTAGCGTAACTGCTCCTCCAAGCGCAATGATCAATGCGCTTCGTTGACGCTCCGGTACGACGCTAGCAATAATATTCTAACCGTGGCGCTCTCAGCGTCTATCAAATGCACTACGTAAGAAAAGTTGTGTTTCTTAAGCTACTCCTTGTCGTTGGAATCGCCGAGGAGCACGTTTGCATATCGAATGGGCCTCACCCAAACTTGTGCAGCGCAAGACGTGGTCATAGATATATTATAGCCGAGCCGTACGCAATGGCAGGCATCCATTATGCCTGACATGAGGTACATGAAAGAATTCGTCTCGCTTGGCTGGTTGGGTCATGTACTAACGTTTTTTAACAAGCACACAATTTAAGACAAAGGAAGAAATAATGTGCCCTTGTCTACGTTTCTTTCTTGCCTGTCTTATGTGCGTGCTTGTTAGAAACCGCCAAGCCTGACATAATTTCTGAGGGACGACTCATATATATATATATATATATATATATATATATATATATATGGGCTGCGTGTCTCTGCTTTCTGTCGCCTGAAGCGTGCTTTACCGCTGTTGTGGAGTCCTGATGTCCTCGATATCAATAAGCACTGCCTTGTACATCATGAAATTCGTTGGGTGCACGTAGCTGTCGTGATCGTATCTTTTATTGCGAAATTATGGTAATTTGAATCTGTAAATGCATGGCTATGGCGTGCAAGGCCCATAGAGGCGTTGTGGCATAACCAACATCCTCCATCGTTTTTACATACCTTTTTTTTTTTTTTTCAGTAACGAGTGTCGAGTAAGAGGCTGTTGAGCTGAATTGCTTGGTCCAATCTCTCTGCGTTTGAATACATATTCTCTCTCTCTCTCTCTCTCTCTCTCATTGCTACGGAATGTTTGACCGCTGGCATCATGCACTTTCGCTTCCAATGTCTGGCATTCAATATGTTATTTATTTATTTTTATCACAGTCTCGCTCTCTGTCATAAAATGCGTAACAATAATTTCCTTGTATTTCGCTCGTTTCCCCTTTGTCGTCTTACTATTCGTTTGTCTTGCCACGTGGCCCGCATATATTTGCAATCAGTACTGAATCTGCAAACGACGTGCCCGTGGTGACACGAGCATAGTCGGTATACAGCACTAGCCTTGGAATCGATCGAAGCGCTAGAATTTTATTAACCCGGCCGACCACGCAATGGTGAGCAACTAGCTTAATTTGCACGATCTTCGCCTCATTAACACCGTGATGAATCAGATATAACAAGACTATTCAGGGACATCGGGATAGCTTGACCGTGACTTATTCGTTTATTCTATTTATTTAATACGTACTGCGGACTTGAGGACCACGCAGGGAGGGCCAAATAAAGGAAAGAGAACAATGCACAGAATATCTTAACACAAAAATAGATGAAAAGTTCGGAAATGCGAATACAGTTATCACAAAGTTATCTAATGAAGTGACTGACCTAGCAGTTTCAGTCAGCAATGGTGCGTGGGAACGAAAGAACGTTTAAATGTGTTATTGTGTTAACGCATTTTGATGATGGTGACGAGCTAACTCGCGTCGATATTAGGTTCATATGAATATTAGGGGTCGAGTGCTAGGTTTTGTTATGGAGTACTTGGGAAGAAAATTCCAGCCGTACCTTCTTTTTTTGTGCACTTTAAGCAAGGGAATGTCATTAGATTTGAATAGTTCAGCTGGAGTGTCGATGGTCGAAAATTTGTTGTACACAAACTGGACAGCATGTCTTTGGATTGGTTCAAGAATATTCACATTACACTGAGTGTCGGGGTCCCAGGCAATACAGGCGTACTGAAGTATCGGTCTAATGAAGCTGTACCAGTTTAGGAGCTTAACCTTTGGTAAAGCTATGGTGTTGGGCTGGTAAGCACGGGGTCGCGGGATCGAATCCCGGTCACGGCGGCCGCATTTCGACGGGGGCGAAAACACCCATGTACTTAGACTTAGGCGCACGTTAAAAAAACGCAAGTAGTCTAAATTACTTCAGAGTCGCCTATTTTGCGGCGTTCCTCATAGTCAGATCGTGGTTTTGGTGCGTGAAACCCAATAATATTTTGTTTTAAGTTTAAGTACTAGCTTACTGTGGCGTAACTTATCGAAAGCTTTACTAAAATGTAGAAAGAATATAATCTTCTTGGTTGTTGGTGTATATATATATATATATATGCTTTTTTTCAGGAAAGAAATTCGTTGATGCGTTTTGCAATACCGTGCTCAATGTGCTTAAATTAGGTTGATGCTAGTGCGATCGGACGGTAACTTTCTAAAAACAGGCGATCGTCGTTCTTCAGAATTAGCACCACACTGGCTGTCGTCACTCGGCAATTTTGCACAGGAAAGGGAAGCACGAAATACAATAACTATAGGTATGTCGCAGGAGATTCGGCATATCATAGAAGAAGTGCATTTGATATGCTAATAGGTCCAGATAAATATGTAGTTTCCAAATTAGCTTCAAGACAACGTACAAAATAAAGCCCACGACACTTCTATATACCGAGACATTTGCAGCGCGTATATACATGTCTCGCAGGAAATGCGCAAGACGCTCGACGCCGTGTTCGCGTTGCTCTTCGTTTTCCCGTCCGAGGTGCATTCGGGAGGGAGCAGGCCCAGCAGCGTGATCACCGTGCTGACGGGCGCCGCCGCGCAGTGCTTACCGCATTGACGGCACGGATAACGTCAGCCATCTGTCCCGCGTCTTCTTCGCCCGAGCCCCGGCGCACCCTTGCGCGGCAGACCACGCGGCTCGCTTATCTGATTTGCGCTCCGCATGTCCAGGGGGCCGACTGTTGGAGCCGCCATTACACGCGCTCGCCGATTAGGACTCATTGGATTTGCGGCTAAAGAGCGGCGAGTGCGCCCGATGACACGCGGTTTGCTTTGATGCGCTGGTTAAGCAGCAGCTAGCGCGCGCATTACGTCAGGATGCTTTTAATCCCGTAGCGCAGTTTTTCTTTCTTTCATTTTCCCCTTAGTGTATACGCTCGCAAATGTGTGCGCAGAGGCTTTCGCGATGGAGCCTGACCTGCAGACCGAACTGCAGCCAGCGCATATAACGGGGCGGCCCTGCCGCTGGATATGTACAGGGTCGAGCGGTGCATATCCCGACCTGAAACATCGATGAGCTTGAAGTGTGCGCGGGTAATTTGTCGGGACAGAGACCGAAAGAGGATGGGCGGGTGCGAGTGTGTGGCTTTGTGCGTTGTCCGCGCAGTGAGTGCCGGGACCGGTTGGCGCCGCTTTTCGACACAGCGGTGTCTCCTTTGTCGCCGCTGCTGCGTCGGGCGGGTCGCCATCGGAGGGAGAAAGAAAACGGGAGACAATAAAAGCAGGCCGCTAGTGTACGTGTGGAGATAACCAGTTCGGGTAGCCATATTTAGGGCAGGTCATTGGTAGAGTAGGCCAGGTGAAGATGTATTTTCGCGCATGTGAGTGGAAGGACTGCATGGGAGCCACGATATATACTTTGTTATATATATACACAGCTGGTGCTCGTAACTGTTTGAGCTGTTTTACATACGGCACTGCAATTGCATGCTCAGTGAAAGCCAGCTTTAGGCAACATCAACGTTCGGAACAGAGGAATGCTTTATACTCAGCAAGGGCACGCAATTTAGAGCGCGTCCACAAAGGACAGTGACTAAACAATAAGGATCACTTCGATAATCCCTTTTATTATTTTTTAAAAAATCATTCTTATCATTCTTTTTAACATTTTCATACGCACGTGTTTCGCATATTCGTTCATATTGTCATGTTCCTGTGGCTCTTCTGTGTGCGTTTGTGCGCGTGTATACGTCAGCATGAGAACTCGAGCGCTTGCGAACTGGTCAGAAACAATTGTTTTTTTTTGTGTGTGTATGTGTGTGTGTACGGGAATTTTAGAGCTGCTGTTACGGTAGTATTTGCTCTCTTCTGTGTTTGAAGCATATTTATTTTGGGCTCATCAATTAATTATAAGAAGAGCAGTACATATCATGCGCCTTCCAACAGGCACCAACGTATCCTTGCATACATGCAGTTACTGATGAGTTTGCGCATTTACTCGCGCACTGCACAGCGGTGAACGCGTTGGCCTCGCACGTACGACTGAGAGTCGCACACGAATGTTTGTGCGCCAGGTATAGAAGCGCACAACATCTTGCGTGAGCGTGTAGTGCACGCGTAAGTTTCTCGCTGTGTGCTACGACCGTCGTAAAATTTGGGACAATTCTATTCATTTTACGTCTTTCTTTGGTAATTGCACGAATTGGCCACTCGGCGGAACGAGGAAAATACATCTTAGAAAATATGGCCCCGTTTTATCTAAAACCATTTGCTACACGTACACTGCATAATCTGGTCATCTATACGGAGCGGAAAGTGTTCTGCAGGCGCCGAATAAATTTTAACGTTCTGGAAAGAGAGTCTTATGAGATGAAACATTATACTTACCTTTAAATTTAATTTGTCTCGTTAGGCTGCCAGCTTTAGGTCGGATTCACACAGTCCTCAAACTCCCCGTGCTCTCACCCTCATGGCACCGGCATCCGTAATGAGACAGTGTTCTCTCGGCAATTCCTCGTCAAAAAATAGCACACCGGTGACATTATTCGGTGCTCCTAATGTCACCGGTGACCTATTCTTTAATAATCAACCGATGAGAAAACACTGTTTCATGACGGACGCCGGTTCCGTGGCGGTGACGGGACGGGGTGTTCGACGCTTGTGTGAATCCGGGCCTGAAGAGCTGAAAGCTGGCAACTCATTTTGCTTTTATATACTTTTGAATGAATCGCTGAAGGTAGCTCTTTATGCTTCAGTGCTCAGAAACATCAGGTCAAAAAGGGGCACTAACCGTGACAGTGCAGGACAACGTCTTAATTTGTTTCTCAAGCGATGCTAAGGGCAACAGAAGTTTCTGCGAAGACAGGTTGTAAATCGCGGGTAAAGTGGCAGTCGTTCAAGTGAGCGTCGTTCTTCAACTCAAATTGTGGCAGATTTTCTTTATTTGACCTTGTTGCATTTAACGAGAACAATAAAACGCGCCGAGGCCAAAAAATTATCTTCTTACTCGTGACAATTACTCGCGGGCATTGTATGATTCCTCCTAAGATACAATCGGACAGTTGTGCCATATGCCAATAGCCATGGCGAACGGCCCTGAGATAACAACGTGTGGTGAAAGCCAACAGTCGTTCCCCATAGCAGTTTTCCGAGCTGGAGAGGCAAACGTCCGTGTTTTCCCAGCATCTGCTGGTTCCGCGGCTATTGGTCAAACTCCACGCGCTCCTCCCAGGCATGATGCAGACAGGACAGGAAGGAGGGCGAGGGGGGAGGGGGGGGGGGCTGGCATTCAAGGACCCCTATGCTTGGAACGAAGCTTACAAGAAAGAAACAGAGAGCGAGCGGGCAGCACAGCACAATAGGTCAGGTTTTTCGAAGGCAACCGTTGTAATGCAGAAGGGCGCAATTGTTCTTTCTGTTGTTCTCCCGAGATGTCCGATCACCAGAAGATTGGATTAACGCAACCGATTGCGTTCCTCTTTCCTTTGCCCCGACCTGCCCATGGCAAGTCGTCCATGTCGCCACACTGCCCCCGTTTTTCTTTCTTTTTTCTTGCGTTCCAGCAATGATGGTTCGTGTGACGACACGTGCTCAAAGCGGGTCGACGTGGTATTCTGCTCCCAGTGGACGCGAGCTTCTGGCCGCCGGCGGACATCGTGTGCTCGTCTGTGGCGAGTTGCGTGCAGTTGTTTCGACACTGGATTCGTCAGCGTTTTGGCATCGGGACTGACACTGCGTGCACAGTATATATATAGTACGTTGTTTTGACGCGCACAGAATTTCTCTATGTCGTCTTTATATGCAACATGAGCATATTGGCTGATGATGGCACTCAACGAATGTGAAGTACGCGTTCAACTTCGGAGAAGGGATGGCTCTGCTCCGTTCTATTCAATCGTATATGGTGTTCTGTGGGGATATTGGGTCGTGGATACCTCGGTTGCAGAGTCCATAAAAAAATAAAAGGTGTCTTAAAAAATTAAACCAAGGAAGCACTGTGAGGTATATATACGAGTGTGACACATTGGTAAAAGCTAGTCAAAGCCTATGTAACTTACCAAAGACATCGGCGACTAATAGCATTGTTCAGTGAGGGCTACTTGGCGACCCGGTGTTCAACCAGCAGGTTGTACACCGTTTCGACCGTCTTGTCCAAGTAGTGTTTTCAAGCTACATAAAAGGAAATGGTAAAATTGCTCGCAACTATTGATGCGCACCAGTTGGCGCATTTTTGGTCGTAAGGCGGGTTTCATGATCGTCCGCGTCTCTTCGGTGCACGAACTGTGTTCTCGTGGCGGTGCATGGAACTCGGGTGGGGCGGAGCACAAGCTGTTTGTCGTTCGGGGCAGCCGGGTAAGTGGCCGAACAAACAGGCCGCGGGCCCATTCGCGAGCCGAGGGAGTTGGTTCACTTGTAACGCGATTACCAGCCGAAGCCCGCGCTCTCACCCACTCCAGTCCGAAAGCTATGTTGCGCCATGTATGGACTCCTTTATTTTAGCAGGCACATTATAAGCGCAGTTGAAGTCTGCAACTACACCTAATTCACTTCGTAGTCTTTGTAAAGCAATGCGTATACGTTTGCTTAGGAGTGTTGGGCATTCATAAGTGGATTTCTTGTCGAGAACTCCGAGACTGGCGAGAGACGGTTTAGTCATGACACGTCCCTCGCTCGAAAGTCAGGCGTTAAGAAAAATACAGTTTTCTGTTATAGCGAATAATGTTTAATGTCAAGCACTACAGCAGAAAGAAAGAAATATTCCTGAAATATGTGTAGTTTGGCATGACTGTCCGACTATCGCGCGACCTTGCATTCTCGGGTACGTATGTGGTTCAAAGCGCTTGCAACGACGAGAGTGCGAGGGCACACTGCTGAAGCCATAAATTATCTAAATGCGGTTATTCAATGGCACGGGAATTATGGGTAGCACATGGAGTCGCCTAATGTTTGGGCTTGTGGCTTCAGACGTTCTTACTTTTACGCTTTATCTGCTTTTCGTACCTGAATTACTAAGCAATGGTATTTTTCTAAACACATGAAGGCAATAAAACTCTGCACACGAGCATAACAATTTCGAATGGCCAAATTTACAACGCATTATCTTGTCGAATAAGACCAATTTTCGAAGTCGCACGGTCGTTCGAAGCGGGAAGAACAAAGTTTGGCCAGATCCCTGTACCACCATTCAATGCTGACCGAGCTATGTGTCTGTATAGCTGCTAGAGGCACCAGCGCTAGATTTCCCGCTAGTATAATTCGTGTAGAAAATTCTATGGCTAACAACGGTTACTCGCACTCTAAGCTTTACAGTGCTGCATCTCTGAGTGCAACATTTCGTTAATCGAATTTCGATGAAGGCTATAATATGGCCCGCGTTTTACGAATTCAAAGGTGTGCTTTGTGGTATCTGTGGGCGTGTACCTGACGATCACGTAGTTCAATGTTACACTGTACATATAGCGAAGACCGGCTTGCAAAAGAAGATGTAAGATTTTCGATTCTCGGAGAGGAAGAAAGAAAAGGAGAAAGAGAGGGAGATGAAAGAGAATAAAAAGGCAGGAAGGTTAACCAGAACGAAAAATGCAGGTCGGTAATATATAAACTGGGCGACAAGGAAGGTATACAGATAGAGAGTATACAATCACTGGCGGTCGTGTTCACCGCACGTTATATCACAGCGCGCGACCACTCGCCTCACACTTTTAAGGAACACCCTTTCAGGAATATGGTCAATATGAACTTGTTCAGGCCTAATGTCCATTCGACATCTTTGTCGATATTGTTTTCAGGTATCGCAAAATTTCCTCAGTGTGTTTGTATCTGTGCGGCACAAAAGTATACGTGTGACCGTGACCATGCATAAAAACGCATATCGTTCGCCCTTTACTTCTGAGAAGGACCTCGATGAATTAGTTACACCGGAACAACCATGCGGCACGGAGCCATCCGCAAGGAGCGAGCGTAACAAACCGTCTCCGCGAAGCATCATACACAGCTAGGCTCTGTGATTAAAATAGTCGCGCTGCAAGCAGAGACCTCGGGCCAAATGTTATGGAAACGAGTGGCGGTGTTTCGTCGCTCTATCGATGGCGTCGTATACGTGCGCGCACACAACAAAAGGCGAGCCTCGGCGGCAGCAGATACAAAGAGAGTCCTCGGCGGTAGCTTTCATTAAGCAAATCAAGTGTTCCGCGACTGTTGCTCTTCTTTCGGGCGGCGGCGCGCGACTGCTCGCGGTACGAGAGCGCGGGAAATAATAAGGTTAATCGAACGACGGTGGCAGGCTCCAACGGCGAAGAGGATAAAGAGGTGGGCGCCGCCGCTTTGTTTAATTCCGCGTATCCGCTATCGCAAATACGAAAGAATTAAACATGAGCTGATGAGCGTTACTTCCCCCCCACCCTTTCCCTCTTCCCATCACCGCACTGTCTCTTGTTCAGCGAGCTGCGGTTGCGGATCTTCCAGCCATGAAAGAGGACTCCTCGTTGATTGTGTGTTTTGCCGTTGTTCTTCCACTTTCTATTCGTCGTTCGGGTTACCCGTACAAGAGTCGTCGCCGCGATAAAAAAGATGAAAAAAAAAAGAAGGTAAGAGAGCGCCGCCGCAAATGTCAAGGGTCAGAGGAGGGGCATCTTTGTGCGTATATGTCTGCCGCCAGCGGCTCGGCGTCCATTGCGTTCCGCTCCTGTATATAAAATGGATCGCTGGTCTTCAGTTTCAGCCACCCGCAATTGCATTCCGGTGGGGGCGGAATGCAAGGACTCCTGAGCAGACAGCAAAAAAATTTGGCACCCTTGTGTTAACAGTCTTACCCTCAAGGTTGTCGACATTCTTTTCTCTTTTTTTTGAGCTATACCTGCAGTAAGAGAAGCCGTAGTTGAAAAAATTGTATGTATTCTCGCAACCCGCTGCGCACCAATATATCCGACATTAGAATTTTGCAGGGATAGCTCTGAAAGTTTCCGAAGTACTTTGTAGCAGACCAGCTGGTTCATAGTGAACAAGTAAACGTACCTGAACCGCGCTTTGTCCTGTCTCTCTTCCCGACCTTCTTCATGTACTTTGCGCAGTACGTTACTTGTTCAGTAAGGAAGTTTATTCTGCGCGCAGTTTTCGTGTAGTCACGTTTGCTTTGCGACAAGAAGTATCCACTAAGAAAAACTTATTTTTCGCATCAGTGATTCAAACTTACCCCTCAAGGTTGATGAGCAAAACGAGAACAAGGTGAAAGCTGGAGCCAACATTTCGACAAGTGGACTTGTCTTTTCCAAGGCGACATATGCTTTCCTCGGCACAGTATATATAGGCACAGCTCTTTTAGGGCCGATTTACGCTCGAGCCGCCCATCGCCGTAAGCCGCACCGCACGCGTGCGGTCGCACGAAAGATTGCACGCATCAAACACCTATGCTCAAATTTCGGTTTACAATGTGTAAGGTATACACTGTGCACACAGTGTAAATGGTAATTTGTGCACAAGTGCTGGATACGTGCAATTTTTCGCGCGACCGCAAGCGTGCGGTGCGGCTTGCGGCGATGGGCGGCTCGAGCGTAAATCGGCCCTTATAGGGGCGAGGGGGTAAGGCGGTGGTCGAGGCAACGACCAAGGGTGTGTAGCGACTAGAGTGTAGAAATGAAAAGAAAGGTGTGCTATTCAACGTCGGTGGAGGAATGTGAGGTAGCCTCGCGTGTCAGCTGGTTAACGTGTCACTGTAGGCTTCTTTTTTTTCGTAGAAGGGGCCGGGATGATGAGTGGCAGGGGGGGGGGGGGAATTATTTGCTCTTCTGGAGTTCAGCAGATACCCCCCCCCCCCACCCTCCTTCTGCAATAGCTGCTAGTGGTGATGAACTTAGACAAGCGAAAATTGTGGTCTGTGGCTTTAAATTGTTATCTCTCAGTAGTCACCCTCAGTTCTTGTCACTCCTATTCGTTTTTGAGCTCGTCATCTTTATTTACATGATTTTTCTCAATTACAGTGTGCACTAGAGAGTACAAAGCAACACCGGACATTGGCTATGATTAACTTTCCCATCTTTTTCTTTTTCCTATTTCTCTCCGCTCTTTGGCACACGACTGTTCCGCGAGGTTCCAGCCTTTCAAATAGAAACTTTGTTTGCTGGCAGGTTGCTCAAGCAGTCACGAACGACATGTTGGACTACCCTGGATTCCACGTTCACGCAGTTTGTCTAAATAAGGTCTTATAGGGGCACTGACTCGTGCCTATCGCCCTCGAATAGACATTTCTGATCGCTATGGTCAAAACTGTTTCCTCTCTCTCAATCAGGATGGTCGGGTTTTGTTTGTGCAGGAGGACATAGCCTTGCAAAAGTTGCAGGTGATTGCTTCACGCAAGCGGTGTACATTGAAGTGTAGACAGGTCTGAAACCTATCACGTTTTATCTGCAGTAACACGAGCGAATACTGATGGTGAGACAGTATTTGAACCGAGGTGGCGACAGGCTGCGCGCCATCCGTTTCACGTCAACCCATACCGCGGCTCACCCTTCACACTGTATAGTGTTTCAAGAATTTTTAATTGCGAGGAATCGAAGCATCTACCTCCTAAATCTGCAGTGCCCTCACGGGAGCAAATTTTTGTCGCTTGCGCTTGAGTGTAGGACCGTCTTTCGCTTCAGTCCATCTATGTATTAACACTTTACATTCTGCGTCAAATTCAGGACACTCTAACAAATAATGGCCGATGCCACCAAAAGCTTGACACCGCACACACGACGATGATGTGCTATGTCCGGCCCTGCACCGGCGCCCTTGAGTTGGCGCCGACCCTGCGCGGATGCGATAGAGGAGCGCGGCTTCAGTTCTGTTAAGTCCCTTATCTGCACAATGTTGGTGTGGTGGAGACCGCAACAAACGGAATTGACTTGGGACAAGCTACTTCGTGACTTTTTTTTTTCCCCTTCTGAGAAGCGTGGTTGGCCTGAATTGCAAGGCATTGCACGCAAAACTGTCAGCGCTATCGCTGCTTGCTAAGCCGTCGTGTGAAAGTAGCCACTGGAAAAGAACAGTAAAACCGATCTCAATTACGTAACAGCATGTAACGTATGCTGAATACAATTGCCAAGGGTTACCCGCGCTGTAATAGTTGCAGCGCACGCAGCCTTGACGTTTGAAAAGGGAACAGCAGGCTGCAGCTTGTTGGAGTTCACCATATTCATCATACTACTTACGCCAAGCACCTTAAATATGTGCTGGGAGTAAAACATCAGCTGTTCGAACACCTCGACGGAGTGTACAACTGCCATCTAGTTGTGTACTGACGTTTCTGCTGACAAAAAAAAACTGGAGCTAGTGCATTGGTTTATGCGATTTTGATTCTAATTGTATGATGGGCTATCAGACTTTACTGCCTCGTGTCCTCTACGGTATGCATGTCAAAGTGTCGCCATCGAGCCGTCTACCTCAGTCAGGAATGCCTCTTCTACCTTTCTTTTGTGTTTAGGTTGACCCCGTTCATAAAAGTGTATCGAGAATTCACACTGCAGAGACATTAATTCAGTTATGAAGCGAGTGGTGGTAACGTACACAGGTCATTAATTTTTAGGAGCAGGCGATGGAAGCTCTCGTTTAAGGAAACGACCAGCAATTGGCTCCTGTTGGTTGGCAACGCTAGTGGCATAGGCAACCCACTCTGGCGCTGCAGGGGGTAATGATTTTTAGGGGAACGCAGAATAGCCCGATTCTCAAGCTTCTCCCGTTAGCACGACAGGGCCGAGTGCGTGTCGCCAAGGGAGTTCTCGTGGGATGCCGGAGTCGTGTTTGCTGTTGCGCGGCTCGTAAACTGCGCTGCAGCGCTCCTTGCGCAGCCCTCTCCTCTCTGTGTACAGGGAGGGTAGGGGAGCCCAAAGGGAAGCGGTCAATTACGCGCTCGCGCCATATGGTCCCGGACACCGCGCCCTCCTCGATGCGGGACGCCCCGTCCCGGGACCGAGTCGCGCCTGGAGTCATGCTGCGACAGAGGACGGGACACACCACACGATTCAACGCTGCCGGTGCGCCGCGTGTTGTGCGTCGATCGCTCGCCTTCCTCGTGCCACCCCCCCCCCCCCGAATCCCCGAACCCCCCCCCCCCCCCCTGCCTCCGCCTCCAATACCCGTGACGCGGCCCGTTGACTGCCCCCGCGCCGCTGCTGAGTGATGCGCGTCGCCTTGGTGGCCTTCTGTTCGGGCGTCGATGATGCGTGATGGATGCGGATTAATTGCCGCGGGGGTGGCGGGAAGTTATTTTCGTCGCGCATGGGCCGGGCGCCAGGCTGTGTGAGTGTATACGCACTGCCGGTGTAACTGAATACTGCAGACCCAGTTTCCCGTCCAGCGAGTGTATGTATACTCCCTTTTCTAAAGCAGGCTGCACGCTCGTTGCTGGCGTGTTCTTTTATGCCGCCTTTCGGGGCGCGTTGATTAGGGAACCGAACCGTGCACCGTGCCTGCGTGGTTGACGAAGCAATCTCTGCCATCATATTTGAGGCTGATGGAGTCAACTCCTCCACCCGCCTGCCGCATGATGTTATCATCGGCGTCGCTCAAGTCGGCCTGTCAGTTCTCTAACGATGGAAACATAAACCGGAGGAAAGATGGTTGCGGCTTTTCGCGCTGCGCTGACACTTGATCACCGCCCACTAAATGTACAAAATGACTTACACGAGTCCCGGAAGCTAGAGCACACAATTGCCCAGTTTCTGCCTCCGGCTCGAGCAAATAGCGCCGAGCATGAGTAACAATGAGGTATCCGGGTTCTGGCCAGGTTGTGTATGTGCGTTGAGTATGCTACGGTATTTTTATGCCCGCACTCGCAAGCCATGCTCGGCTCTAAGCTTTTCCTAGACTCCGCACGTTGGAACGCCCTTGACGGAGAGCGTTCATCCTGGAGTCTAGGTGGAGCGTCAAGTAAGTGAACGAGGACCACTGTTGAATACGCAGTTTAATGAACTGTCATTGCTAGTGGACAACTTTTTATGGTTGTAGAAGTATTCTCAGCGCTGCACTCTCAATTTGGCCCAAATCGTCACTCAGTGTTTCGTCAGAAGTTGCTACGTTAGGACAAATTACGCGACAAAAAATATTACAGACGCTTTGGCTGCGCCATCCACGGACAAAATTAGCCATTTTCTTGCTCCAAGTTAGTAATTGCTAGGCCGTTGTTTGACCGGTTGCTGATTAAATCCGCTGCAGTCGCGACGTAGTTGTTAAACTGTTGTTTTATTACACACATGATACGCATAGTCATGCACACTGGGTTGCATAATGCATACATGGTTGCTCGGTTGACACAGGAGGAGGAGGAGGAGGATTGCAGACTTGCACAAAGACCGTTTTGTGACTTCACGCCGTACTGGCCAGCGTTGTAGAGCAGCCTTCGCATTTGCATGAAGGGTGTGCGAGGGAAAGTCATGCGCTCCGCTGTACAGTTGAGCGGAGGGAGGTGGAAAGGCTTAGGCGGATATTTATACTCATTTCTCACAGACTACAAAGGCATTTTAGGCGAGCGAGGCCTTACACATTCTACACACCTTAAACGAAGAGAATTTTTCAACGTCGAGGAAGACCAAAGCCAGGGTTGCTTACATGGGGGCCGCGACGCAGCCCAAGTCCTTCTTGTGCCGCATTCTGTCACACACTGAACACGCAAAGCCAAACGGGTTGTCGATGAAGTCCCGCTTGAAGGTGGCCGTCGCAGCCGTTGCCGAAGAAAGACGTTCCTCGGCCTTGCGATGCTGGTAGGCAATGTCTACAGCTACAGTCGGGCTTGTCGCGGTTGCCATTTGTTGGTCGTGTTGGTAAACTGAAAGCATATTTAGCGCCAGCAAACAAGGACGGAAGGGAGACAGCGCATTGTCGCTGTTCGTACGTTTCGGCAGCGCGCTTGACTCGCTTGTGCAATCTGTCGTTCTCCAATCGCTTCTGTCGTTCTTCGGCACTTTCGCTGGCGCGCTTCAATGACATGAATTGATTTCGTCGTCGTCGTCGTTGTTGTTGTTGTTTCAAAACAACTTGCTGCAGTCGCAATCGCTTGGTCACAGCTTCTTCGTCGGTCGACTGCCGCTGCCTCTGTCGCCGAGCTCGTTATTTGCTCGCTGCGTTTGGCGCCACGAATCTCTTCTTTAAGCATTTCCGACGACGATCCCTTTTCACTTTCCATATTTATTTCACACACATGCATGCGGGGGTTTGCTTGAAAATAAGAAGAGGCTGTGCACGCCAAACGCACGTGAAGAAATGCGCGTATGAAGACGCTTCACACAGACGGAGGCGAAATCCAGGTTGGTAGACGAGTAGTGCTTTTGCACTAAAGAAGATGCGTAAGTGTTACCCAGAAAGCCTAGGGGGAGGATGTCACATCCCTCTATCCCCTTCCCTTCAAAATGGAAAAAATAAGGTTTTCACCACCACCACCACCACCACCAGTATCCATAATGAATGGCCGGTGGTTGTCTTTCTTATATTCATACGCAAATTTTTCTTTATTGCTGAATAAGTATCTCGCATATTATTCTATTATTCAAGATCACTTACGGTATCAATGAATAATAATGAAGTAAAGCTGTTTACTGCTTGCTAGCATCCGATACATTCAGGAGTCGTATGCATGGGGACTAGAATTAAAAGAGAAGAGCAACAAAGCTTCTTCAACGTTAAAGATACGACTGAATTTAGAACATCACTCTCTGGCGTGATTGTAATGGCGACAAGCGCTTTACAAGAAATATTGCTGCATAAATTTGAAGCTCGCTTGTCACTTCTAATCTCTCTCTCTGAGCTTGCGCAGCACTCATGTCGGGAAAAAAAAAAAAACGATCTTTCTGTCAACACACTCCTGTGCAGAATTCATGCTAGACATATTGTGTTTGCTATTCCTTTAGATGGCAGAGTCTTCAGAGTGAATCAATTACATATGTTTGATTTACCGGTATTCATTCCTTCACGGGAAATAATGATAACATTGACTGGCTTACGACGTCAAGCCTTTACGTCTGATGAGCTGCTGCTTTTCCCGAACAAGCCCTCCCTACATTTTCCCTGAAAGCCATTTGCAAATTAACATAACCGTGCTTGTCCCTCAAAGCAAACTTTCGTCATTTCTGCTTTTATTGCTTTTCGCCGTGTAATAAGCACCGGTACTCCCATTTTCTTTCCTATGTATTATATTTCCCAGCATGTCCTTGAAGGTGTTCTTTCTCGCGCTTTCAACTTCCAGCTTACGTAGCAGAAACCTGCTATCTGGGGAGCCTCCTAACCGTCCGTTGCCTCTAAAATTGCAAAAAAAAAAAAAAAAAGAAAGAGGGGGGGAGGGGGCGAGTTGTATTTCGCAGTGTAAACACTGAGATTACCGAGTGGCTATTTGAACGCGAGTACTTAAATTTTTCGCGTTCCTGTTTGGTGTCCGCAATAAGCACGTACGTAAATGAGGACGAAAACCGCCTGAATTAACACACGCGGATAGCAAAACTCTATCAAGAGCAGGAACACGAAAAAAAAAAGAAGGTATATGGGCTGACGAAGAGGTACACATACAACCCGTCGAGACGAAAATATCGTTTCAACCGTCTGTCGTGTTCTATCTGTTCTGTGGTTGTGTTTGGCTTACGATATCGAATGAGCGTTTGAGAACACGCAACGAGAGAAAGACAGAGGGGGGGGGGGGAGCTGAAAGAGATAGCGTAAAGAAAGAGCACCGCCGGCAACGCTGAACGCTAAGCAAGGAACGGTGGTATACAAAGGAGACACACATCCGTGATTAAAGAAAAAACTAACGAAAGCAAGAAGACGAAACCAATAGACTAGCGCAGTCAAGGCGCAGAGAGAGAGAGAAAAAAAATAAATTAAAGCAACCGAGAGAGCGAAGACGAAGTGCGGCGCGCGCCGCAATCATCCTGAGAGAGAAAAGCGATCGCACGGCGCGCCGCGCGCTGCAGTAGCGACAGCGCGGCTCGCGTCGCACGCGCCGTCGTGCAAACACTCTGCGACGCCGTGAATAATGATATTTGCCCGGATCGTCTTCTTCGCTTTGCCCGCGGGGCGCTCGGCGAGGCCGTCTGCGTGGCGTATACATACGGACGGGGCAGGCGCGCGCGTGAGTAACCCCCCTCCCTCCCTCCGCAACACCCACCCAGACCCCCCTCGTCCTTGCTTCCGTGCCTCCTGCTTCGCTGCCGCAACAGCGTCGGGCACTTGGGCCCAACGAGTCTCGGACGTATGCGCGTGATTGGCTCGGCTGCGCATCTACACCGCATGCCACCCGCCGCTTTGGTT
Source organism: Dermacentor variabilis (assembly GCF_050947875.1). NCBI lineage: Eukaryota > Metazoa > Arthropoda > Arachnida > Ixodida > Ixodidae > Dermacentor > Dermacentor variabilis. The sequence goes on along the minus strand of NC_134570.1, from coordinate 25,478,700 downwards.
TTTTTCTCCGAAAGCCTCCTTAGGGGCGTGTTTTTCTTTCCTTTTTGATCACCTGCTTAACCTTCTCGAATACGTGCGCGATGTGAGGAGTCTATAGAAAAATCACGCCTTCTCGGGGAACCACGCTTGTTTACTCTTTCGTGGTCAGCTGCCTCACCGACGGTGTCTGCTACAGGGACAGGTATGAAAAGAACACAGACGGAAAGAACGCAGAACCAGACAGCAAAGACGGTTGAGCGTCTTTCCCGCCCCGCGTTCGCGGTCGAGGCTTGCCTCGTCGCTCCATAGCACGACTACTCAAGCTAAAGGTTGGCTCTGTGAACGTGTACAGACGTTTATACCGACAAGGACGTGTGGCCAGTCCATCGTGTACATCTTGCCGTTGCTGCAAGAAACTTCAACACCTGGTATTGGAGTGTCCCGCTTTCACTGCGCAGCGCACGTCGCTATAGTGAGGAACTATCGTCTCCTTGGCCTGCGGTGTACGACACTCGACGAGTGTTTGTACTCGAGTGGTTGCGCGTCTCGATGTTATCAGGCTCATTGCGCTCCCCTTACTTTCCTAGAACTAACTTAGGTTCAAGTTTGTAGCTTATTTATGTTTTCAAATGACAGCACCTTAGACACTATATCTTCTATTTTAACATTCTCTAGTACCGTCACCTGCAGTGACCGGCCCTACTATGTGTGACCTGTACTGCGTGTGTTCTTTATTCTTTGAGATTTGTCATCTTGCTCTTTCTTACCTCATCCCTCCCCTCCTTCCTATCTTTCATTTCTATGTTTCGGTCTCCTCCTTTCTGAAGAGTGGGCAGCCGTTGTGCCCCTTCTGGTGGCGGTTGCCAGCCTGCTCCTCGTTCTCCCTTTCCTGTCAAGTGCACATATGTTTTCAATAATACTACTACTACTACTACTACTACTACTACTACTACTACTACTACTACTACTACTACTACTACTACTACTACTACTACTACTACTACTAATAATAATAATAATAATAATAATAATAATAATAATTTTCATCGGCAATTCAGCGCTCTTATATCTTCAGATGTCGCACCAACTAGCCCAACGGCCCACGCTTCCACGACAGGCATGTTAAATGGCGCGAAAAATAATACAAAAAAAGAACAGCTGACTTATCTACAGTGTGATAACCCTTTCGTCGAAACGAAGGAAGGAAATGTTAGAGAAGAAATTGGGAGTTCTTCGGGCTCGTGTCAAAAGCACAGCTACTGATATAAAGCTGAGTGAAATGAACATTCAACCGATCGTAGTTTATCACATGATGTCAACATGGTAAGTTAAATATTTCAGATTTGAGTTGGCTGTACTAAAGACATCCATCGTTAATAAACCAACACTAATGCCCGTACGCACACATAAAAAGCTACATTATACTTGGTTGATTGCTATTGGTGAAAGGCAAGCGTCCCGCATCTATTTTTCGTTGGAGACGCGATCTGGCTTAAGACAATGGTCTCACTCCACGTTTATTACCAGCTGAAATCTAGTATAGCTGTACAACCACGATACTCTGTCATTACACTGATGCACTGTTACGATCTTTCTTCTACTGCCTGACTGCCGTGGCCTCTCTTTTTTTTGTCGTTGTTTTTTACTTTACGGTTTGCATTATGTGTCTTTTTCTTTCTTCCTTCTTTGATTCCCTCTTTCCTGTCTTATAATTCTATGTTTTTGTCTCCCGGAGTATGAAGAGCCAGGCATGCGTCGTGCCCATTTCTGTGGCAATTGCCAAGTCTGCTCCTTTCCATCTTTTCGTTTCTGTCTGTACCTTTCAATATTTCGAAAGCTAATACAGGGTGTCAACCAAGTTGACATTTCCAAATTTCCTGAGTCTTCCAGGTTTTGCCTGAGTGAATTTGCAATATTCCCCGAGGGACACAGAACTATGTTTTATGTCAGGGCGGGCTCTCTACATCATGTCGCCCAATGGTGTCACTCTCTAGTAAGCATGTTAAAAAATAAAAAAAAAACTTAGTCCAGTTTGAATAGTAAGGGATAGTGTTTATTTTATTCAAAAAGAAAACAGAAGAGAGGGGTTAGTAAAATGCACAGCGAATAAAATATATTCGAAAGAAACAGTAAAACCATTGCAAAAAGAGTCGAACATTCTCAAATATGACTAAGAAAGAGATGCATGCAGAATATTTTCGAATATGAGCTATTTCTATTAACTGATAGCAAGGTAATTGGTATGAGTCCCGAACTTTATCACAAGTGAAATTATCTCGCAACAGCTGGTAAGTCAAGCTCAACTGTCCTGACATACTCTCAGCCTGCACACAACGCCTCAGTGTTGCATTTCACTGTTTTAAAGAGTTTTTTTTTTTTTGCTTGGATGAGGCACACCTGCATCTCGGCATCAGCCAACACCTTTCTTTTAGAGTGCAAGCTCCTTCAAAAAAGTGGTCGCATGCTTTCTTTCCCGTTCATTTCTGAATGCGTAGGTCCTTTGTAGTCTTGCTCTCCTTCGGCTGCGCGTTCGCCACACAGACTATTTGAAGCATCTTCCTGGACAATTGTACAGTCAGCGTCCGATTTTTCGGACTCCCTAGGGGCCGCGAAAACGTCCGAAAAAAATGAATGCATGTCTTTTACAGCCATCAAGGGTTCAAATCGCCACAGGCACGTCCGAAAAAAACTCTGAAGGCCGGTTATTACTTATTACACATATCGGTACTTGTACTGTGACAGGAGATGACGGGTGCACGCGTGTATAATTAAGGCATACATATTGTGTCCCGTGACAGTGGCCCCTTCCCACACTTGTTATGCTTCACAGCGTAATATTACTGTAATGAGGCGAAGCTGACTTTCAAAAACCGTCATTATGCTACGCGTCGTGCTTTCCGAACTTCGAAGGCAATCTCGAGGACCACAAAGGCGGTATCGATGCTATTGATGACAGCGGTGAATTCTTTCAATGAAAAACACGGCACAGAACGGCAAGAAGCTTAATGCCGAACCTCGAAGCAGCTAGGTCTAGCATTGCCGCGGTGGTGGCTACGGCTGCAGGCGGATCTGCAGGCGAGTGTGCCGGGTCGAGGCGGCGAGGTTATCAAAATGACGGCGGTGGTGGTTTTGATTAATGCCGTTTCGGATATGCGGTCACGGCAAAAAGTCAGGAAAATCGGACGGCGAAGCGTTCTTGTGTCCGAAATTTTAGACGTTCTTATACATGGACCCTATGGGTTACGTAGTTCTGCCGCGAAGCCGTCCGAATTATCTGGCATCCGGAAAGTCAGTCGTTGACTGTACTCTGGCAACTCCTCCAGCCGACGCGGCGTCAAAGACCATTAGTTAAGATTCCTCTCTGTTGCTAGATCCAGCATTACTGCGACTTTCGTTCCCTTTCAATAAAGTTACAGGTAATTTTTCCTGATAGAAGCACAAATTCCCCGAGTTTTCCCCGAGTTTTTCCAGACTACTGAAAATCCTTGATAATTCCTGGTTTTCCCAGTTTTCGCGGTTGGTAACACCCTGTACTATTAGTACTCATTAATTAGCAAAGCGTGTTCACCACACCAATGCTGACGAAATATCGATGCAACCATTATTGCGATGATCGCCAAAATGTATTTGTCGGCTGGCCACTAAATAGGGCCGTACCTCGATTGGACTGAAACACCCATTCACCCCTGCGCCCCGTTTAAGCTCTGTATCTATAAAATTGCTTACCAAGCACTGATTGGAAAGGGTCCATAAAGTTGACGTCTGCGATTCCGCTGCTACCATAGGTTAAGAATATTTCAAGCATCTATTCGCAGTTTACACAACCGCATCCACCGAGCACAAGTAGATGCTTCACCTCTAAATAACCCTTTAGACGGCAAAGCACGCTTTCCAGACGACAAGAAAATAAACGTTAGAGGCGTTTTTGTTTATTTTTCGTTTGACGCCAAGCGATGTAAGACATTGCATCTGACGCTTAACTAGTCCCTTCACGTGAGCTCCGAGCATGAGCACCTATACTCATGGAACCTGACTGGTGCTAACGCCTCAACTGCGTCGCCGTTCGGGAGAGCGACATGAAATTGGTAGCGGCTCCGCTTGCTTGCAAAGGTCTGCGAAATGCGCGAACATCGGGGTCGAACTTTAGTCAAACATTGCCGAGCCCGACTTGAGTTATTGCATACACCGCATGCCGGTTTGCACAATTGATCAATCAACTCATCGGCAGAGAACACAATGTACACTGTTTCTTGCACGCTCATAGTGCAGAACACGAGCTATTGCACTTAGTATACGCTTAGCTGTACCGTCCATTATTATCTCGCCTGCATATTTTCTCGCCTGCATACATATTATCTCGCCTGCATACAATTCACTTTGTAAGGTGTTGTTGACATGTTTTCCTAAGATGAACCCCTGCAACAACCGAGCAAAGCACAGTTTGTGTGTTTTCTTCATTTTTCTAATCATTCTTCTTCTTCTTCTTCTTTTTTTTTTTTACTAGCACAAGATCACATTTGTCACATTCCAGTCTCGTGGCATGTGACTACGGCTATTTGTCCATCGCCGATCAAAGGCTTGCCTCGCTCTCTTCCTTAAATATTTGTGCCAATCTTCAGGGAGCAACTTCTTGGGACCACATCCTCGTACATAGACGATCCTGAAAACCACAAAAGCGGTTCCTGCGGCCTTATTGAGGTCAGCCCGCCCCAGCGATGACCCATGACTGGGAAGCGAATGCACAGATATCCGCTTATTAACTATTCGTGCTCCCTTCCCCTCAACTTGCGTGCTTCTTTTAATCCCTTCTTGTAATATCGGAACAGTCAACGGGGCTCAGCCAATATTTAGCTCTGCGCGTTTTTCTTGTTAAAAAAAGCTATAGACTCATTGCCGGACAAACTTCTCGAGTTCCTGTTAAAGATGATCTCTCTTTTACCTTTCCTCTCCTACTTTCTCTCGCTGGGCTGGTGTGTGCGTATCGCCCTTCGCCTCTTTTGCACCGCTCGCGTGCTCAGTCAGTTCGGCTTGGGCGTGTCGCCTTTGTACGATCGCGGAATGATAACAGTCGCGCCGGGCGCTTCGCTTTCGCCTGTCTCTGGCCGAACGACCACGGCCGTTCACGGTGGTCAAAAGGCGTCGTCGTTTACTGCACAGTGCGCGCACACGCCCTCCCGTCTACTGCTGAGAAGGGGGGGGGGGGGGGGGCAGGAGTCACGCTGTTTGCCCTCACTGCTCAGCAAGTCGCTTAATACTGAAACGAAAAACAGGGCAGCGGACATGCACAAATGGAAGTGGACAAAGGGAGGAGGCACTCTTTTTGTATACGGCTTCCCTCTGTTATGGGCTAGTTCCACTACACATCATATACGCTTCATATTTATACCTTCGCGCGAGTACGTCGAACGCGCTTGCTTCATAGCGCATCAATGGATTCTTCTGCGGAACGTTGAAGTTGACTTTTCTGTGCAGCGAGAAACAGTTTTTGCGACCGCTAACGTAAAAGAAACGAATCCACATCTGCCGCAGCGTAAGATGTTTCGAGCGACAAGCGGATGCATGCATTGGTCCTCGGACGTATGTGTCTGTCGAATCTTGCCGCCGCTGCGTTCATTATCCGTCTCTATAGCGCTGACTAATTAAATTACGTAATTCATGTACAGAGGGAGAGGAAAGATAAAAAGGAAGGAGAGGAAGGTCAACCAGACGGGCGTCCCGTTTGCTACCCTACACAGAGGAAAGGGGCTAAGGGATTAAAAAGAGGAATACGAATCAGAGAAAACATTGAGGGGTGCCACTTCATCCGGAGGTTCACAGCGACAACACAGTTCTTCACTGAGGTCTGTATAGGTTGGTTTCTTATCTTGAGGTATTGATTCTTGGCATGGAGTTGCACCGCATGGAAAATTATATGTAGGATTCATGCAGATATAAGTGAACACTTCGCTGTAGTCGATGCACGTTTAAAAGGAAGTCCGTTGCTGCGGTTGACGCACGTCGTAGAGTTGATGGAACATAAAAGCGGTCGGTGCAGATTATGAACAACCACTGCTGTGCTGTTTGTTCAAGAGTTGATGGATACGTCACCGGATAGTGTAATGGAACTTGTTAGGTTAAGTCAGAGCCCGATTTGCGACAAAATTACCGATATATGGATGAAATATGAGATATCATGCCTCTAGCGTTCACTGGCATATCGCTGAATTTCAGACTTCTCTAGGAAATGATGACAACGGGTGATCACTGAGGCCTACTGAAGGCATGCAAGCGCTGGATGCAGGGCGTCCAGTACTTATAAGGCACTTCGATCTGACCGTGTCTGCAGCTTAGGAAAAAAATCATGCGATGTGCAGCTGTGCAAGAAATGAACGCAGCTCTAGAAAATGCGAAATTGCAATGAATGCAATTTAGCATTCATTGCTCCTACAGACTAGACCGCTCCTACATGGTGAGTACCTCACTTCGCATGTTGTGTTCAAGAATATTCTTTCTTTCTTTCTTTCTTTCTTTCTTTCTTTCTTTCTTTCTTTCTTTCTTTCTTTCTTTCTTTCTTTCTTTCTTTCTTTCTTTCTTTCTTTCTTTCTTTCTTTCTTTCTTTCTGCACGTTGTTCTTTGTGCACTTCAGCGCGTTCAACGATTAGCCATATTCTATACGCACTAACTACTTCGGGTTTAGCGTCGACATGAAGTCTCATAGAAAGAGTACACCTTTCTCCCGCTATCTTTATCTATGTGTAGTTGCATCTGTATCCTGCATTTCTTTATTTCTATCACCTTCACGACAGGTGACTCAGCTAAAGGTCTACTGAGAACTCATTTTCTCTATTCCCTCATCCAACTCAAAAGCACACGGTCATTTTTTTCTTCTCTCTACTAGTCGCGTGGCTCCTCGAACACGTGCCGTTCTTCGTTGTTTCTGCTAGTCCATTTTACGATAGCTAAAGGAAGCGTAAAAGAGTGACAGAGTGAAGCTCAATGTTCGAGAGGTTAACCAAGTTGCTCTAAGTTGCGCATCCTACGACTGGAGAAGAGAACAGGAATACAAGGAATATATGAGAAAGCAAAGTGTCAGCATGCGAGTGCGTGCACGACAGCGCTTGTGCGGTATGTTGGCTAGGTGATGAGTCGTGTAATTTTGTTATTGCGACAAGCCTGTAAGACCCATTATCTGCAACTAAATACTCTCTCTTCGTGCTATATTCTACGCTCATTTGGCGGCCTACGATTTAAAGAGCAATATATTCTCTAGCATCGTTCACACACACACACACACACACACACACACACACACACACACACACACACACACACACACACACACACACACACACACACACACACACACACACACACACACACACACACACACACACACACACACACACACACACACACACACACACACACACACACACACACACACACACACACACACACACACACATATATATATATATATATATATATATATATATATATATATGAGACCGCTCGCGCTGTTCTTAAATATAACTGAATACTTGCTCCGAACCCATTTTCACGCATGGTGAAAAGAAACGCGATCGCTATGACGTCATGTGAATGCCACGCAATGTGTGCGAGTTGCGTCACGTGTCAAGGTTACAGCTGCGACTACAAGAGATCTCATAATGGAAGGCTCCAAATTTAGTGGCACACTTCGAGCTATTTTTGACGCACACGGAAATCCAAGTGTAGATGGGTATGTTATAGCATTTCATGCCACGTCCGGCAACCGAACTTGCGACATATTGCTCGGCATAACGCCACACATTCGTCGAGCAGCCGCAGCAGGCTTTAGAACTTGGCAGGACGTACCGATCGCCTTACCGTTGTAAAGGTTAGCGAGGGAGGCTTAATCACATTGACAACGCTGTCATACAAGGGAGCGCATTTTTCTTTTTTTGTCCCTTTACATTCAAGGGCCAGTTCAATCCATCGTCTCCCCCGCAGTGGGCTCTGTTCGCATGGCGGCCCTCATCGTCCCCGCTCCGATGCGGGGGTCGAGGCAGCGCGAGACCCCCCCCCCCCCCTCCTCACTGAGTGAGCCGCCCTCTCTTTATTATAGGTCACGCGTCATTGACCACCCATCGCTTTGCTCTTCGTGATGGTTCTTGGAGAAGAAAGGTATTTAGTTAATGAAAATGGCGGTCGCTTAGCCCGCGACCCGGTCGCCCCCGAGCGGCGGCTTCACGTTAAACGCGAGCGCCCCTTTTGTTCGTGCGCGTCACGCCTGCAGCTGTCACGAGTGTAGATGCACGGCGCCTGCCGCAGCGACGTTCCTTGGCGGCACACGTCGTTGGGTGTTTGAATTCATACGAGCGCATTCCATTAACCTTCGAGCCTTATTTCGTATTCCGCTTTCTACCTGTACACCTCGTTTCGGTCAGCTTGTCGTGGACGGCCGATGGTTGTTAGGGTATACCGAAAGGCTGTTGTCAATCGCTGCAGAATATGGTATGTTTCGTGCAAAATTGAGTGAAGCGTTGTGCAAGGACACTCGCCACGGGCTGTAAAAGTAGCGCGATGAGAATGATATAATTGCTCTAAATTTCGGAGATACACGCTATTGAAGCGAGGATGTTAGATATCTAAGAGCTGGTTTCTCGCGGTCACTCAGCGTGTGCGTCCTCAGCTTGTAAAAGTGGCCCAAAAGCAGCGGCTGCTCGGAGAAAACGAGTGGAGGCGGTGATGGTTTGTAGTCGGTGTTAGCCTTGCAGTATTGAACTGCCGTGGTCGCTCGGTGGCCGTGGCGTTGCGCTGCTGAGCTCGAGGTCGAGGGTATGATCCCGGCCGCTGTGGCCGCATTTCGACGGGGGGCGAAATGTAAAAACTCTCGTGTACTTAGATTTAGGTGCACGTTAAACAACCCCAAGGGGTCAAAATTGTCTTGGAGTCCCCCACTATGGCATTATTCACAATTTCAAGCCTCTGAATTTCATTAATTTTAAGCCTTGCAGTGCTAAAAGCCGGAATTGAGCCCGCCCTGTTTACATTAAAGAGCCCAAACGAACTCGAGTCATTAGTAAACAGTACTGCGGATAAAAAGTGTGTGTGTGTGTGTGTGTGTGTGTGAGAGAGAGAGAGAGAGAGAGAGAGAGAGAGAGAGAGAGAGAGAGAGAGACCACGAACTTTAATACTACTACGCTTATTCCTCATTCTTCCCGCTATTCCTAACGTTCTTGTTTCTCTGTTCTGACATAAACTTTATCTGTTTTGAATCATGTACCCACTCCTGCCTATAGTCTCAAAGAGCTGGCCGGCGGCATTAAAAAACTAAAGAGCAATAAATAAAAGTAAGCATAATAGTTAGCAGTTCTAAATCGCTGGTGCCGGACGTATCTATCGGGACACGGCACCGCCGGTGCGTGGTCGCCAGTTTAATTCTGAGCGCATGACGCCGGTTCATCAGATCTCACATCATTTGTCAGCTGGGGCATGATTACATTCGGCCGCCAAAAGTTTGTCTTGCAATTGACGTCTAGATGGAGAGTTCGATCGGTATAGAATGCAGTTACCATCCGTCGCTCTCTGGCAAGTGGCCCTCTTAATCGGAGCAAAAAAAGCTGACGACTGCTTTGGTCAGTAGCTGAAAGCTTCGTTCGATGTTAGCCATTAGCAAGACGCATAGCTCGTAGACGTTCATCTGCACGCACGTACACACATGTACACGAATAGGCGTCGCACACAGCGGTGGCGAAGGCCTTGAGGCAACAGGCCCGTCCGGCACTAGCGTGCGCAGCCGGGCGTGCGGCGGGCAAACGTTGGCGAAACAGTGTTGTCCTATCGGCGACATTATGAGCGCTGTTTGTGGAGCTGCCAAGCGCGTCCAATCAAACGAAAGAGGGGGCACCGCGCTCCCGCTGAAGCACGGCGCGGCGCTAACGACACCAGCGCTGCGGTCGATGGCGGTGCTTTGCATTGGCCCACCTGCGAGAGACGGGATCTCTCTATTCTATATATATATATATATATATATATATATATATATATATATATATATATATACCGTTGCTTCGTGCGCCTCTGTAATCCAGGAGCGGGTAGCTGTTACGCGGTGGCGATGACGGTGTTCGAGGGCCGCCGCGATTGCACATTTTAAAGGCTCACGCTGTGCTGACACGAGCGCCCTGTCAGGGACTTAGCGTTTCGTGTATCCCGTACGGCTTGAGCCGCGAGTATCATTGCGAAACAGTCCCATGGAAGTACTCGAGAGAGAGGCGTGAGATGTAGGTTACGTGAACTATATGAATCGGTACGCTGATTCCAGCGGTCATATAAAGGTCGTGGACGGTAACTGTTCGTTTATGAAACATAAATAAATAAACTAAATTATGGGAAAGTGAGGGAGGAAAATTATTACCTACGGCACTGTAACTATCTAGCTTGGAGGCTGACACCTGAACGGCAGTCAGCAGCAGGGCAACGGAGGTAGGGGAATAGAAGGACGGGTATAGGGATCGTAGAAAAACGTGAAATAGTTTTTCGCTAAATATTCTGTCGCAGTGAAAGCACGAGATCAAATAGTAGCAGCAGCTCTTGAGTCAACAACATTGTTCAGTTTCTGCCGAAATAGTCGTTCTGTGTGAGTGCCAAGGATTCATACAGCTCAAACTCAATAGAATTCGCTGCAGTCACAGGTCTTTCACGTTGGTCCGGCGTGGCGACAGAAAGCAGTTCTGTTATATGCAGTCCGAGAGCCACAACAGGTCACACAATTCATCAGCGAACGCGTTACAGCGACCCGCCAAGGGACCGCATTATCTGCGCACACTGTATTTCATGAACTTTATGAGTGGGGCCATTGTATAATCCAGTGGACAGGACGGCCGTTGTTTCAGCGAGTCGCTTTGGGAACAGGATGCGCTACGCAGCAAGTATGAAATCTACCATATTGTCAGCATCGCAAATGTGCGTCCACTTTCACCATTCTTTTCGTTTATTCGTTCATACTTGTTGGTTTACTTAGTTCTGTTCGGTGGTTTCGATTTTCAGGCGTTCTATGGTGTGCGTGAAGTGTTTAAATGCAGGTTTGATTTCGCACGTGATGCCTTTTTCTGGTATAGCAAACCAATCTCGATTTTAGTTAATTTGATTCGAAGTTTTGTTCGGCACAGATGCAAACTCTCAAAAGAGCACGACTTAACTTGAAGTCGAATATTCCGCAGTCGCGTAGATTAAATGAGCTCTCCGTATCTCCGCAAGCCAGGTACATTTCTTTCTTTCTTTTTACTTTAATTTTAATTTGACAGGGAGCATCAATGTAGACGAAGATATCAAAGAGCAACTACAATACTAGATGTAATAGCCTGTTCCACTCCTTTTACCCCAACTTTTCCCAGTGACTCGGTGTAATTCATTATCCCGTGCGAGCGCCGCAGCCTGTTCGCCTTTAAGCGATCTGTGTACGACGCTCATGTTTCGATTGAGTGAAAACAAAGAGGTTCAGCGACTCGAGACGTGGCGGTTGCGTGGAAACACACTTCCCACCGCCTGCTCCGTGCCGATAATAAAAGATGCTTCGCCACGGAAGAGACGTACACTCCACTTTTACGGAACCACATCGAACAGCAGATGGGCATGCGCTGTGCACACACACACACGCACTCACGTGATCATGGCGGAGAGGGAAACGAAGGGGAGACATGCCCACGAGTGAAACAGACAGACACGCTACGCTCCTATGTACAGAAGGCAAACAAACTGGCTTAAAATTGACTCTCAATTTCACGCCTCTGCGCCTCCTCGCATCAGCGCGAAGCGAACCGAAAGACACGCCTAAAAAAGGATGAACAATACAAAGAAAAAGAAAGAAAGGAAGATCAGAGGCAAGGAAAACGGACACGTCGTGTACGCCTAAAGGCCACTTTGCGACGCCAGTACACCGAATCTCGGCGAGGAATTGTTTCTCCTCCGATCCTTTTGCCGCGTTGCGTGTACTCCTGCGAAAATGGAAATGTACCCTCTGGGGGACCTCTGGCGACCCCGCCGACCCCTCCTCGTCTCATCTCCTTTGTTCTCTTTCTCACCCGTTCCACATCTCTTTATTTCTATCTCCAACGGGAAGGAAGAGGCAGATCATTGTGGCAGTGAGAAATGAACGCTTGTCGTCGCGGCGAGGGTGGGATTGGTTGCGCGGAAGAAGTTCGACCGTGTCGTCTGTCCCTCCGTCTCCTTTTGGAATTGAGCGCCGTGCTACGCAAGGGCTAGGTATTGTCTCCGTAGTCTGCCCTTTCTTCTTTTTTTTTTTTTCACCCGCTTCCCAATCTTCGTGTGGTCTTTGCCACGGTCTTCCACTGCACGGGCTTTACTTGTTTCTTACTGCTTTCGATTCAATGGTCGTCTTTATTTATGGCCTGGCGATTAAACATACTGCTCTCTTTTCTCTTCAGACATTCCTGGAGTAAAGGGAAAATGTACAACTGCAGAGAGTGAGCTATGTCGGCCCGGTTTAAAGGGCCGAGCACAGGGGCTCATTCCGCGTCGTGACTGTGTGTGGGCGATCGCAAAAAAAAAAGGAAAGCAATGAAAAGAATAAGAAGAGGAAGAACAAAAAAGAGTGGTTCGTTACTCCGCGTTCTTATAATTTGAACACGAAGATTTGACTCGTTTGTGCCAGATGAGAATGCTTTAAAGCATTGGTTCTACATATCCTTTGATTTTCTGGCCTTACAGAGATTCGAGGACGCGAGCGATATGTTCTTGGCAAATATTGATTATAGTTTGTATCATCTACTATGACCTGACTGTACGTTCTTTATTTGTCCTGACTTTATGTTCCTTTCTGTGACCTGACTTCGTATTTTCGTTTGTAGTTTCTTTTTGTGCCCTGTATTTAGCGCATGTAGCGCGGGCAGACACATCAGGGAGTTTTCGAAATAGCGCACCCAAACGTCCTTGGGTACCCAAAGACCCGCGGCCTACTTGTGTTCTTTTTCACTCCTTTTCCGTTCTTGTAATTTGTACGCCCGGTGGTTTGCGTAGCCTAACTTTGGGCACGCGATAGCTAAAACTGCCTGGTACATGTGTCTACCCGCGTAATAGTGCCGAGAGGCAAGTGCACGGTGCGCAAAGTGCTGCACTGTAAGATAATTTCCGCACTTAAACGTTCATAAAGGTGCAAATGTGTCTATAACTCACACCCTTACATCCATTTTTTGCATATGTGTTTATAACTCGCACTCCTTTTGGATGTAAGGCTGTTAGTTAAAGACCGATTTACACTCTTATTCACTCTTAAGGGTGTCAATCATTTAAGCCCTTAACCATGCACTCTCAGAAGAAAATTGTCTAGGCCATCTCCCAAAGAACCTCCACGCTTAAAGCTTTATTCACGCTACTCAGATTCCTAAGGTGTATGGCCGTTCGTGACAAGCTTTAAGAGCGCCTCCTGCTACCGCACGCGGTTACATTGAGCTCGTCTCTCTCTCTCTCTCTCTCTCTCTCTCCTTCCGCTCTTTGTCGCTTTCGATCCCCTTACACGTTCGCCCCGTGCAGGGTAGCCAACCAGAACTGTACCTGTGGCTCCCTGACTTTCTATGCATAATTTCTGTCTATCATTCCAGAGACGCGCAACTCCTCAAAAACAAAGACATATTACTCGGCGGCCGTGTTGCGACCCCTGCTGGCTGCACTCTCCGCCGCGCGATCGCAGAGCCGCAGGTTGCGGTCTCCCCGCGTTCGCGGTGTAGCGGCGACGCCCTGATGACCGTGCCGGCTGCAGCGCGTGAAACTTTAATCGAGCTCGCGCATGCGTCCTGTCCGCGTGCACGTTAATCACGCCGATAATCATCCGCCGCCAGGACGCGCACTCCATGCACCCCCCCCCCCCCCCTAGAAAAAGAAAAGCCGGCCACTTTCGCGGTGCATTATACAGCGAACAACACTACACGTCCTCCCCGCAAAAAAAAAAAAAAAGTATGATGCATACGCGGGGTCGCATAGTTGCGGCTGCGGCGAAAAAAAAAAAAGAACGCACCGAGTCTGCAAGCGCAATAAGAAAAAAAAATGTGTGTTGTCGTTTTGGTGTTCTGTTATTGATGAAATAAACTGTTGTCAACGGAACCTCAAGGTAATTAATTAATTAATTAATTAATTAATTAATTCAGTAAGTAGTCCAACTTTTTACCTAAATAAACAGATATATCGGAAGAAGTTAAACTGATTTTGACGAGGCTTCTTAGCCGTGCCTAGTTTGGCTGTTGGGAACCATGCAGCAACAGGTAAATTGATTTAAATTGAATATATGCCCTCGCTCACAGGGGCCTGAGGCTATAAAGGCGTAAAACCTAACAATGGTCTCAGTCATCATGTCAACATATACACCATCAGAGTTGTAAAACTAAGCCTTTAAACTCTTTTGGTGTATAAGGCAAGGTAGTATGCAGGTTAGCCAGACGCGCGTCCGGTTTGATAACCTGCAATGTGAGTGAGTGAGTGAGTGAGTGAGGAGTGAGTGAGTGAAATAACTTTATTAGGTCCAGAGAAGACGCAGGGGAGACCCCATGTCACCCGGCTAGTCACAAATAGGGACCGCCAAGCCGACCTTGACGGCCCGATCGTGGGCACTCTGGACGGCCAGGGTTTGGTCGTTGAGCTCGGGGTTGCCCAAGAGCGCAGCCTATGCCTATCCTCGCTGAAGGAGGAGCTGATGGCTTCACACTCCCACAACACATGATCCAATGTTGCCGTTAGTCCACAGGCAGGCACTCCGCAGGTATATTTCATGAAGAACCGCAAGGTTAGGATACGCACGGGCTTGTAAATGTCGAAGGTAATCACCGCCCGCGCCCTGCATAAGGCGGGATGCAGGAGGGGGAATAATCTGCAATGTATACAAAGAACATATAAGGAAGAAGAGAGAGAGAGAGAAAGGCAGACATGAAGGCGCGCACCAAGTCTACAAACATTCACAGAGATCCGTCGGATAGCACCCCTCAAGTTTGAATATACAGGAGCGGTTAACAAAACTGCCGTGTAGTTACAGGTACACAGCATTCAATATTCAACCCGTTAGCAGATAAAAGCAGCCAACTTTTCCCCGAAATCAATTAGTGCCTCCACTTCCTCCTGTTAAGAGCACGCTAAGAGCACGCGGTTTCTCTAACGTTATCCGTTCTGAACAACCTGCACACTCTATCACGTTGTCGGGGCTGTCAACGAACGGTGATCGGTGGACAGGCCACCGGACTCACCAAGGCTTGGCTGGGAGAGATATGGGAAAGGAGGCAGTGAGAGAAAGTCACGGTCCGCGATGTCGTCGCGGGCCGTCCGACAGCTCGGCTGAAGTTCCCGAGATTGATCCGTTTTATCGCGCCAACAACTCTCGTGTTTTCGAGCGCCTCGCCGCCCGCGCAGCTTGTTTGCACTGCGTTAAGTGAATTTCGAGCGTCGTTGGGCCGTCTGTCTTCTCTCTTCTTTTTTTCGGCGCCCAGCGAAAGTTTGCGCCCGAGGCGGCCGATGCTATCGCGTCGTCATTTCGTGTATGCGATCTCGCGCGCGCACCAACGCCGCGTGCTGTCGGCGCGCGCTTGTCGTTGTTGCGTTCGGAGCGGTGCCTGTTGCCTCCGCTTGCAAGATTGCCGCTCGGCTCCTGTGTTAGCATCAAGAGAGCGTGTGCCCTCAATCAAATCAGGCTTATAGGGCGGATACGTGACTCAGTGCGACGTCGTTGTGTCCTTTTACCTGCTTTTTTTTCTCTCGGCTACCTATATATAGGTGAGTGGATGATATTGTTCTGACCTGAAACAGCGCACTGCAATATGAAACTGACATGCCTTAAGACTGCGACATTGCCAAAGTGGGCCTCCACTGTCGTTTGCGTGCGCAAATTCAAAGTATGTGAATTGCGTGTATTGCCGTCGTCAGGTCAACGTATCGAGCAATGACCCAAAATCGGCAGTTTTCAGCGCGTCCTCCCTCTCTGAACTCGTTTACTGCGACAGCATCAGACTCTCGCAGCGGCATATCCTCAAGAAAAAAATTTTATTCGCGATGCGCACAACGTACGTCATATTCGTCTGCTAAAGTATTTCATTCCGTGGCTTCCGAAAAGGACGCGCAGGCGCGTCGCCCCTCTCGGAGCCTGCGCGGCGCGCGATGCATGCCCAGCAGAAATAGCCCAGCTCCAAAGGCTGCGCGCGACGGCGCAGTAGCACGAGCTGCAGGAGCACGACCTAGATCCCCAAACGTAAGGTTGGCTTTGCTGTTATCATATAGCGAAGGCGAAGCTTAGAACGAGGCGGTGGCCTCACGATGACAACACTTCATGATGACTATAACCCAAGGGGAAAATACGGATCTACGACGCACAAATCAAGATTAGTTTCGAGCTTCTAACTGATGTGCCAGTAATAAAAGTGAAAAAGGAGTGGAATGGAGGAAAGGACTTCGCGCTTTGACGCGGGTACCTTGTCAAGGTTAGCGATAACATTCAGTCACGAATGGGCTCGTGGGGAGCATGATTATGTGTACATATGTAGCGCGTCCTTGTGGCTTGTGCGGCTATGATGCCTAAACAGGACAAACTACACGTGTGCTGGAATCGTGAGTGAAGGCCTGGGCTAGAGAGCGCAACTATTTCTGCATTTCAGATCGGTTAAGATACAATCTCTATACTCGCGACTGGCAATAAATTGAATCGTTCAACTGCAGCCTCCCTTGCTCGAGCATATCAAGAGAAACCTCTTATCCGAAAGCCAATGCTGCCGTAGCGCTTACAGAGAAACTTCCTGTCTCTCTCTTTCCATTACCCTCTCGGCATACCAATCCCACGTCTTGGAGACGTTTTTCCCACCAAAGGCGCGTAAGCCGCGCGGTACAAATCACACCTCTAATGCCCGTCTTTCCGCGTTCGCGCGGATAAAGCCGGGACCGAGTGCCGCTCGCGAGCGATGAAAGCCGAAAGCCTGCACCATCGTCGCCGAGCTTATGATTTATCTGCGACTGTGCGACGTCAGGCGTAGGCCGGGGCTTTCTCTTTCCGTGCGTCGATCGTGACGGCGTGTTTCGCGCCTCGCTCGGTCCTCCTCAACGCTCTCCTTTTCTCTCCATTTTCTGTTCTCCTTCTGTAACAGTATTCTTTTTTTCCAGTCGTCGCTGCTGATGCTCCCGTACACCGCTGTTTTCCACCCGTGCCTGCATGACGGCCTTCAGTGTCGGCGTATAGCGACGGCGGAGATTTATTCCCGGCCGCAATGGATCTGCACAGCTCGCGAGGAACTAGAGAACGGCGCGAGGAGCTCGGTGTTTGGGGAAGGGGGGGGGGGGGAGGTGTTGCAGACTGGCGGTTGAGAGCCAGCGACCGAGCGCAGGTGCCACGATTCGAGCGCGCCCATTAGCGGACCCTCGTGGCAGCGGCCGAACCTGGGGTCTCGCCATTTGTTACGTCGGTGCGAACAGCGAGCGAGGAGAAGAAGAAGCCCTTTCGGAGAACTGTGGCTGCGAGCCTAGACCGCAAGGTGGCGAACACTGCAGGATTGCGCATGCCGCATTGAACAAGAAGACGAATAAGAAAAGCGAAAGACGGAGAAATGGTCCTGTACTCTGTTCTTCGTCGTGTGTTTAAAAATTTGAATGCGTTTCCCTTTTTTTTTCTCTCTCTCTCTTTCTCTACCCCGCTATGAACGAATTTCGCGGGGAAACAAACTGGCAAAGCGAGTCCGACGAGCGGTATAATCGCTACGGGTGAAATTTACGACGCAATATCGTCGTCGCCAATATATGTGTCAGCACCGAGATTCGAATTTCACCCTTGTGCTGACCAGAAGTGTATGTTGTTTGAAGGAGAAGGCGCAGGTGTGCAAATGTGCAGACGTCGAGCAAGGCGGTCGCTCTCGCTCGTGTACTCGCTTGGATAGCATGGAAACAACGAGCCGTCGTGTTCGACACGCATACACAATTCCAGTAGGTTCTTTCTTGAATGGCGAGGAATGCTTCGCTTCTTCATTTCGTTTCTTTGTTCTGCAGACTTAAATACACCTTGTCACACCAAATTCGTTACCCAACCTTCTGGTTCTGTTACCACGCTTTTTTTTTTTTCTAGACGGCTTGAACAAGCGCGAAAAGTGACCGAGACTCACCGAAAGCTCCTTTGGTGCGGCATAGACCTCTGGTGTGCCAAACATTTGAGTTTTAGATGAGCTTTTTTTTTCGCGATTCGTTTAACAGCAAAATTTTGGAGGATGATAGGATGTGACCATGCCAAAAACAAAGTAGTTTCGACATCGGGCAGTTAGAATAACGCACTCTAGAAAAGTTGATTGCTGGGCTAGTTGGTTTTCTATAATTCAAGTACTAAATTCGCGCAATAAATATAGCATAGACAAGAAAGCTGGACAAAGACAAGCGCTACACTCACAACTGTTTAATAGAAGGACAGAAGGATAGAATCGTACATACATATCCTCTTGTCACCCATGTGCATGCCAAGCAAAAGAGAAAAGGCACATGTACATCAAAGTCGGTTGCACAAAAAGTCAAATTCGGCATCAAGTGGTGAGATGGAAAGCTCACTTATACACCTATCTCTATTCATCTTGATAGAGAAGACCCCAAGTGCAAGCCTAGAAGAGGCGTTGCCGCTCCTGCCCAGAATGGTAGCCTCAGAAAATCGAGCGTCACACCCACACGCGGTAATATGAGCCATCATATGTGCGCCCTTATCCTCTTTTTTCTTTATTTTTTTGCGCATGTTCCCTCAAACGGTAACTCACGCAATGCTCGGTTTGTCCAATGTAGAGCTGCCTACAAGGGTGTAAGGGAATTGCATATACAAGCCCTCTGGAGCACTAAACAAAGGGCTTCTCATGCCTCATGCGGCAGCCCCTTCTGCTCTCACAGCAAACTCGTGAGCACAGCTTCGAAAGCTTGTTGGGCGCAGAATAAACCAGAGGTTACCATAACGGTTAGCAACATTTTTAGGGTGTGTGACACGTTGTGCACGTAGGGTATAACCTCCAGTCTCACCTTCGGTCGTTGGACCTCTGCTGTTGCCCTTCGTGCTCCAAGCTTTACCTTTTGCAGAAGAGACTCTGCTATATAGCGCTGACGACCGTCAAAGGGAAACCAGCTGCCAAAAGGCGTCCAACTTGGTTTGAGAAACTAGACCGCATTTGGTGCACGCACAATTTTCGCAGAGCCGATGCCAAGAGAAGACTACCTGCTGCTCGCTTCACCACCTTAGAATGTGAGAGATCATACGGCAGTAAATGCTTCAAGGGCCTCGGTTGAAAGGCCCAGCAGACGTGACCAGCCTCAAAAGACAGCTTTAAATCTAGGAACTGCAGGCCTGTGGCGTCAGAGAGTTCATGCGTAAAAACGAGCGTTTGGCCTTGGTTGTTAAAAGCTTCTAAAATGAAAGCAAAGGATGTAAAGTCACTCTTACTTTTTTAAAAGCACTAAAGAATCATCAACATACCTAAAAACCTTTAAAACATGTCCCCCATTAAGAACAAGCTGCAAATGCCTATCAACAAAAGACAAAAAAATGTCGCACAAGATAGGAACGACACATGAACCTATGCACACGCTCCGGCGTTGCAGATATGGCTGCTCATTGAAAAGAATAAAAGTCACACTTAGATAAAACTCGAGTAATGTTAAAAAGCTGTCCACTGACAGGCCCCCTGAGTTATGTAAGTCGACCACATCATTGTACTCAATACAGGCCCTTGAGGAAACCAGACGCTTATCCTGAGGAATTGAGTAGAATAGATCTTCTACACGTCAACAGAAAAACCATACTTAGTACCGTCATTACACTAGCTTAACAAATTACGTAACCTCCGAAGAACTTTTCACGCGGGAAGGATCGTCTACATAAAGCTTTTTAAGCTTCTTAAGCTTCGTGAGCCTTTATTTTATATGTATCGCATACGCGCAACTGCAGCTCTGCGTTCTTTTTCGCCACACGAAGCGGGCTGCCGATAACCGCGACATGTCGCCGACGCCGCGAGTGCCGATGCACTATCCATATAATTGTTATCGCAGTAACGCTTGACCGCACGAGAGCGATATGATGGCGCATTCGCCCGCTTCCTGCAGCGCTGCAATTCGGTTTGCAGCGTTGCGAAGCCCTCTCGAAATTGGAGCCACAGAAAGCGCGTCCCAGCCGAACTTGTTAGCTGCTCCCAGAGCAATGGGAGTAGCCACATGATCGAGGTTCGGTCGGCTCTCGGTCGCGCTATTGAAGGTGGGAGCGCCTCCGAGTGCTGAGCTTGAGCGCGGCGCTGTGAATGAACCAGACAAATGTGTTCCTGAGCGCTCCACTTCAACCAGCCGAATGTGAGCCGCGCCTCGTTGCTCGAAAGCGACCAGTCGAATGTACCGTGAAGCCTTCTTATTTCGCAAGAAAACCACGTTTACGCAGCCCACCAATGCGGATTAGTGGCTGTGGTGTTCTGACGTTGAACACGAGGTTGCCAGTTCGAATCCCCACCGCAGCAGCCTCATTACTGTGGTGTCTGAATGCAAAAACGCTCGTGTACGATATGCTTTGGGCGTACGTTAAATAATCCTGCGCGGTCAAAACTAATCCTCAGCCTTTAACTACAAGGGTCTCTCACAACTTCTTGTGTTGCGCGTTGGCACGTTAAACTTTATCATTTATTCAACACTTTCGCATATTTTTCAAAACATGAAACGCTCACTTTGCTCGACTTACCTGTTTGTGCGTTTTCACCACATTACAGAGCAGCAAGAAGGCAAAGAAAGCTTCTCTCTGTTTGCTATACCTTGCAACACGGCTCCTGCTCATGTTGAACACGTCGCCTCATTTACGCCCTTCCCATGATTACAGAGTTTCAACTTGTCCGTAAACGTGTAAACCTTCGCGTAATAATGAGCTACCGGTGACGTCAACTGCAGCTACAGCTCTGGTAGCGGCAACTTGCGACGTTATTTCCAACAACAATGGTTTAGAGCCGTCACCGTGTTACATGAGTGTTCCTGCCGAACAAAAATATTTTAAAAAGGGCTGCATCGGAACGGTTACGTCGCTAGCGACACCTTACAGCAGCGGCTAAGTGGAATGTGGTTTGCTACAGCAATAATAGCTTTGCTGTCGGATTCAGGTCTGCGCCAACGGCGACGTCTCCGACAACCTGGTATCTCGCAAAGCGCAATACGCTTAGGGACAGGCTAAGACTGCCCATTGTGAGAGCAGCGATGAACGTACGGATTGGGAGTCCACCTTGTCCCATTGACACCGGTTGCGCTTTCGCCCTCATTTTGGGTTGCGAACATGTAGCCACGGCTCAGTCCGGACGCCGCGCTGAAATAGGAAGTTTTATAAAAGCTTTTGGTGAAGGGACTTTCGCTTATCGCGCAGCAAGACAGCTTGCGTACTATGCACAGTCGAAGCGAGTATAGGAAGCTATACAACCGCGGACAACTTTCTGTGGCAATGAAGATAAAGCTACGGAGGTCAAGCGCTCACTAGTAAGAGCGCTCCCGAAGGAAGTCCCACTTTGTCATCCGTATTAGTTTAAGCAAGGTGGTAAATAACATAAACACCTTATTTACAAAGGCAAAATAAGACAAAATAGACCACAGAGTGTGAAATTTGACTTGTTTTGATGCTTTTCTCTACCGCGTTTGTACAAACGCGATATCGTCGTAGAGCTACGCTTATTCATTATTCCTTCTAAGAAATGGAGAGTGCTGTCGAACATTGCCGGAATACTCGGCGCACTGAACCATGGGCAGGAGCTCTGCTTTCCGTAGCGCTCCCTTCGTCGCCACAGAAAGCTGTCCGCTCTCAGATTTCCCTATATTCGAACACATCTAAAATGCGCGAATGCTCTCGTGAGACGACCGATGTACCGTTTCGAGTGAAATTTGTTGATATCGAGAGAAAAAGTCAAAATCTAGGCACATGATGAAGCATTGTGCTGATTAGACCCTCATAACTTTAAAAGAAATTTGCTTGAAATCGGTTTCAAGAGAGTTGAAGCGCCAAGTTTACAAATCTGCAACTCTGCACGAAAAACCGACGTCACCGTTCTGTATATACTGCATCCATCAGTGCATTTAAAGCGGACAAACTTGATATATGCGTTTACTGCTTAGAAACAATTGTTACAGTGATTACGAGAATTTTTCAAAAGTCTTACTCAGAAATTAGTAGTACGTATAAGAGCGTTATGTCTTGCGCCAATTTTGTCCGCCTTAGGTGTCTGAATAGGTGTACTTTACAGAATTGTGATATCTTCTTTTATTACTGAGTTAAGAGCTGAAAACTTGACATAATTCTGATTTTTTCGCTATTAAAATTTTTAAACAATTTTTATTATAGTTTTCACGACGTAATGCTTATAATTATGTAATGGCTGAAGAGCAACTGATATTAGAGAGCTCCAACATTCTGCTTCTGGGTACAGATGACGCCACCCCGATGATACAGCGACAAAGTGGGCGTCCTTGAAGTGGCTTAGCAGGCATTGTCAACCAGCGTACAGCGAAGGGTTACTCTGTGAAACGTGATATAAAAAATTTAAAAATGGCGGAATAAACACGGGGTCAGCAAGAACGCCTTCCCTCTGTCCCGCGTTTTTTTTTTTCTTTGCCATTTGGAACCTTTTTACATACACAGCTTTAGCAGCCACATTGTTTGTTTTGTTTTCTGGCTGCGCTAGCCACAAAGCAGCAATCTCTGCTCCAATCGTTCCTTGCTCCGTGACCTGATGCAAGCTTTTGATGATTGACACTCTACTTCATTTTGTACATGTTCTCGGTGAAAAACTTGCGATAAAGTTCTGCTCGTTAAAACAATCCTAGAAACAGGAGGCCTTTGGCCATCTTAAGCTGGGTAGGCATCTTTGCTTTGCGGCAAGTGGTTGAAAGCGCTGCCGTTCGGATTACGGATTCAAAAATCTACGATACGTCGATCGTTAGTAGTACTTCCTCAGACATGCACAATTTCGCCTTCGTCGCGGCCATAAGGTGTGTGTGATAAAATTAATAAAGGTCAAAACCGAATGTGAGAGAGAGATCTGTTCTGATGACATTGGAAATGTTGGCAACAGTTGTGTGTGGGTGACGACAAACAATAAATTGTTCATAGAGCAAAGGCTGATGACTTGAGGCGATTGGGAAGAAGAAGAAGAAGAAGAAGAAGAAGAAGAAGAAGAAGAAGAAGAAGAAGAAGAAGAAGAAGAAGAAGAAGAAGAAGAAGAAGAAGAAGAAGAAGAAGGAACTTTATTAAAGAATAGTCCGGCAGTTTTTGTTTTGCTGTGGTGGCCTCAGGTGGCGGCTCGAAGTCCTTAGACTCGGGCAGCATCTTCGGCTTGCCGGACGGCCCAGAGCTGGTGTACCAGCTCTGAACTTTTGAGAGCCGCCTCCCAGTGGGGGCGACGCCTACGGAGAAGGTCCCCGGCGGCTCCCGCATCCGGAGTGGCGTCGGGAAGAAGCAAGCTCGAGCCTTCCCGTACTCTGGCAACGGCCGCGATTGGGAAAAACGACCTGGAAATAACAATTTCGAAAAGATAAACAGCACTCCCCGCTTCCGTTGTCCACATGCATGTGCACGTCTTGCATGTCTGTAATTGTTTGAGAGCGTAGCACATTTCTGTTCTTTGACTCACATTGTTTAAAGTAAGACTCACTTTATCCGGCTTTCTTTTTTAATTGTCCTGTTTCTGGAGAGAAAACCGTTGTCCAACAATTCGACCAAGGACGGTTTCGGTTAAGCGCACTAAGAAATGCCGCCGATTCATGTCGCTATGCCTGCCGCGAGGAGACCTCCACATTTCTTAAAATAAAATTTTAAAGAAAATCAAACGGGGAACGGTACGAGAAACTTAGGCGGTGGAAAATCTCGCAAACGGACGAAACGGACCAAAGACGTTCGCTTAAATTGGTTTCCGAGGGATTTGAGGCAAAATTTACAGTCGCTTCTCCCGCAGCTTGTACTGTAAGGGGAACACATCGCGCGCTCCCAGTCGCAGCGCTCATCATGGGGCTGCGTTCATGGCGCGTGCGCTTGCAGCTGCCCGTCTCCTAATCCCGGTCGTTCTGCGGCGAACCGTAAGTGGGCGATAACTGCGATCGCGGGACCGCACGCGTTAAAGGGACGGGGGAGGCCGTGTTGGTTCGGGTGCGAGGCGAGGTTTTAAAACGGGTGCGCCCAGTATGGGCTTCGCGGTGCAGGGGTCGGACTCAGATTGAGAACCGCAGGGCACGGAGCGTATGTGATCCGTTGCAAGAAACTAGTTTCTCCACTCTTTGCGCGCCGGTCCCTTAATCCGGACAAAACAGCAAAGTAAACATTAAAATAAAAAACCGCAGTGCCAAGTCAGATGCAGTGTTCAACACAACCACAGTAAAGATCTGGAGGAGTTGGTAGTTGTACGAGAGCTCGGTTAAAGCAGTTCGAAGAACGACACCCGCGGGGAAACCCTCCAGGCGCAAGAGGGCGCGACGAGCGGGTGACCGGATTGTGTATTGTGCGATGGGCGAAACTGGAGAAACCGTCTTCAGTATTTATTGCAGCCGTATATTCAACTCTCGTCCCTGAATAAAGGACATTTGCAGTGGTGTGCGGAAGAGCACGTCGTCTTGGTGAAGGTCTGCGACGTAAGCGTGTCTGGCAGGAGTTATGCGCACTGGCCGCGCCATTTCGGCGTTTTCAGGCCGCAGTGACTGGCTGCTGTTTCCTTCATCTTATTTTTCTGACGCACACATCTTTCTTGTGTTGTTGCAAATAAAGTTCAATTGACTGATTTATTTATTTATTGATTGGTTCGAAATATTACTGCGCTGGTCACACTTGGAAACGTCGTGAGCTGCGGCACACGTTCTTTCCTCCAACTTCTTTTCATTTGTCGTATTCCCAGCCATTAAGCCATTGACCATACTGCCAGATTAATCCTCTAGCTCCCTCAATTTATAAGCCTCCATGCAATATTCTTTATGACAGCACACTTACGACATGTAGAAGTGAACGACCAAGCGCAGGCGCCATCTTACAATGTTTTCCCATCCCGCTTCGATTTACAAGGAAACTTATATCATTGTTGGATTGCTGCTCTAGACTCATAGCACTGCGGTACTTACACCACTGTACGACTACCTTTCTTCACCTTATGCCACCACTATTATGGCAGCAACGTATATAGATTCTTCGCCACTGCCATCTCGAGATAAAAACATTACTGCGCAAAAGGCACTATAAACTCGAACCCCTTTTCACGAGGAACAGCTAACGAATTGAGTCACTTTAGCATCCGCCAAAGAGGATGAAGGCGAAAGCCTGCGCGCTGTAGACATCCATTAAATTATTTGGCATTATTGCCAAATAATTATTGCATTATTGGCATTATTGCCAATCCATTAATTTATTTGGCATTATTGCTATATAAGTACTTCGTGCTTATATAGCAGCCCAACACTACAGCCACTAAGCAACCACGGCGGGGTATTAATTCCGTCATTCATTAGCTAGGACCGCTGCACAGAAAGCTTCCCCTCGGTTATGAAAGTGGACGCGCACCGGATTATTTTTTTTTCACCGCACTCGAATCTCAGCATGCGAACGTGAACACTTATTTGAATTCAGCCGGGAACCAAACGCGTGGTTCTGCTCAGCAGCACAATGGCCCATAGCCGCTGGGATTTATTTACTCTCTTTCTCGAGCTAAAGCTCGCTGGAGAACCAACTCGTATTGACGTCTGTGCGTTTACAAACGAAAAAAAAGCAAACTCGCTCAAGAACGAGAGAAATATTTGCCCGCGAGGATCAAGAACGTTGCGTTCTCTGTCCTGGTTCCGCCGCGAGAGTTGGACGATCGCGAACCTCCCGTAGCTGCGCCGCGCTCGAGGCTCCCGTGAAAGAGTCGCGCCGGTGCTCGCTCGTCCCGAGACTGATGGTGCGTCGTGCGCCACAGCGGAGCTACAGTCAGGCTTGGCTGGGTCCCCTTCACGTCGCATTCGAGTGGTGCCACGACAAATCGCTCCTGTCGCGCGGCCCTGCGTTCTATTCTAATCACGATGTCTCCTCGACTGCACTGGTTTCTCTCTCGAAGCACTGCGCTCCCCTCTCAATCCTCACCCCGTAGTTTTTATTCCTAGGTAAAAAAAAAAGACATGGGAACAGAAACCAGATGCCTGGATCGAGAGACAGCGTTAGTCAGTGTTTTATTTCGGTAAATGTGCGGGCGTCTGTTCTCTTTCCATTTCTGGCTCACTCTCCCTGCATGCGCACCGACCCTGTGCGCGCTGTATCCTTGGTGGCTGGCGCACTCTGTATATATATACCATTGCACAAAAGTCGGAACCGAGAGGCATTAGGGCGGAGCGCTCCCGCTCGCGAAAGCGGTACCGACTCGACGTCGAATCCCGTCGTTTCTAACCGCCGTCGCGAAGGCAGGTGTCTCGCATGGCAAACGCATGCCGTTTCGATCTCCGACGCGTTTCCGTCGTTAACGGTGACATATTTATCTGAGAGCTTGTCGCTTGGTAAATCTTAGTAGTTTTCATCTTTGTATATACCTTAAGGAATAAGGGCCGAAGCTCGACTATTAAACTGGGGTCGAATGTTCGCCATTCTTTTCACACGCAAGTTCGGGTTCTGATTGGCCGACGCCTTCAGTGTCGTCTGATTTACTAGTCCACTCACCCAGCCAATCTGACTGTAGTTGTCATTCTTGCCTGAACTCTTTGCAATAGGCCTTCGAAATCCTCCGGAGCCACGCTGTCGGACATAGGAAATTCCAGGTCGAATCTCATGACGTTTATGCAAACCCTCGCGCTGCATTCTTGCTTCGGTGCTTATGCTGTTTCTCGCTGGTCATAAAACGGACAAGGTGTAGTTTACTTCCGATAGAAGTCACCAACGCAATACGCTTCTTGTGTAATAATGGATTAAATGTCGAATCAAGGCCTGTTTAACGTTCAGTTCGGATGTGGACATTGAAGGTGGCTTCGAATTGAGCACGCGTAGCACTCGGTGCCTGCAGCTGTGACGCACACTATACGAGAGGATCATGTTAAGTTTGTATGGATTTCTTCAAGAACTCACCCTTTGCCGATAACGTAGTTCTAGTCCTTGACCTAGGTAGTTCAAAGAGGCGGACATTACTTGCACAGAAAATCAAGGCACATATACAACTAAGTGACAAAAATTCACTAATTAACCTCTTAAATAATTACGTTACGGCGCATATACGCAATTCACGAATTGTAGCCGGTGAAGTTGGCAGGCGTATTCACTTGGAGTTAATTTACAGAATGGCACCAGATCGGAGATATGCGTCATCAAACATGCCATAAGTGCAGTCTTGTTCTTCTTTTACCAAAACGCTCTTTCATGCACCGAAACAAAGAAGTAGCTGGAACGGAACGCCCATGTATTTCGTCTCACACTTTGGCGAATACCATCTCGAAATTGACGTCATCCTGGAAATTCCTTTCAATTGGGTGCGTCTTGCAAACTTAGTGGTTACAATTCATAAATTGCAATATGTGTCGTAGAGTAATTAGCTAAGCATTAGTCCATTTTTGTTAATTACCTTATATGTGTTTCGATTTCTCGTCCTACTTATGTCCGCCTCTGCGAATAAGCCAGCTCAACAACAAGAGTTATTCTACCTGCCACAGGCGATCTTTAAAAAAATCCATAAAAATTAAAAATTATCACCCCGTATGTAGGTTGGTACTGAGTTTTATGTCAGGTGTCATGTGTGTCGCAAACTGAGCGTTGCCTATAGTTAACCTACTTGCCTTTCCTTCCTTCCTTCCTTCCTTCCTTCCTTCCTTCCTTCCTTCCTTCCTTCCTTCCTTCCTTCCTTCCTTCCTTCCTTCTTTAGTTCTCTTCCTCTAACTTTCCTTTCCCCCTTCCCCAGGGCAGAGTATCTTATCGGGCTCAACTTGGTTAACCTCCCTGTCCATCCCTTATGACCTCTCTCTCTCTCCTCTAAATTTTCTCATTCGTTTTACTCTCATTTCGGCATTTGTGAGAGCTCAAAAAGTGCCTACACTGTATTTGACTAAAGCTGCCATACATGGGGGTCACACAGTCAATTAGGCTTCACCTTCTCTCGCACCTGCATGGTTTTCTAAAATCCTTCTTTTGTAAACTTTGCCTGTACGTTCCTATCGACAGCAGGACATTCTTACAAATGCATATTTATTTCAGCTGTGACGGTCCATGCATGCGAGTGGGTCTACCGAGTCTATTTCTTTCTCTGTCTCGTTGTCTTTTTCTGTATCCCGTCATTACCTTTCCCCAGTCGACGATATGAAATTTGGTAGTAATAGTTCGGCTGACCTCCCTGAACTTACCGGGCTCTGTCTACTTTATCTTTGATTTCGAGTGTGCTCATTCTAGTAAGCATCAGAGTCTTGACTCGAGCAGTTGGTTCTACAGCCGCGAGAACTTCTGGAATAAGCTTCGTCTGAAAGCATCATCCTGAGTGTGTCGAACTCCGGAGTGAAAGTCAACTCTAACTTGCGTAGATTCTTTCTTTCTTTCTTTCTTTCTTTCTTTCTTTCTTTCTTTCTTTCTTTCTTTCTTTCTTTCTCTTGTGTTACTGAAGATTCCTACATCGTGTTTCGCGTTGTTCGCAATGGCTCAAGCCCATCTAAAGAAATCACCGCTCAAGCACTCCGTACAGATGGTTAACCAGCGAAGCTGCAACGTGTGCACCCGGTGTTTATCACTGGGTTAATCCCGACGGTTCATTAAACGACGGCTTCTTAGGCTGCCGGATCCTCGGTACGCAGCTGCTGCTTGCGCTCGGCTGCACGAGCCTGTTCTTGTGGCCAGGCTGCAGCATCGGCACGGCGTAGACGAGCTCGTTCCCGGTTCTGCTCGTGGCGTTGCTTATCGAAAGCTGCATGCTCCTCAGGAGAACGAATGTCGCGCGGCCTACCCATGTCGGAGCCGAAGAGAAACTGCTGTGCGCGCGCTCGGCTGCGACGGAGGGCAACGACGTCACTACTGGCGCAGCCAATCGCTCACCTCTCTTTCCTTTTTTTTTTTCGCGCATGCACATGGGGTTGCGCAGGAGGTGTTTTCGGCGTACAGGCAACAGACGGACGGATGAATCGGCTAGCCATATGCAGCTTCAATGTAACAACATTTTGGCAGTGCCAACGCCTCATACCTTCTAAGGCTGCATTTTTAGCACCAACAGCCTACGAAGGTCCTATGCTAGTTAAGATGCACTGATAAGTCGAAGAAGCCTATTACGTGCGCAAAAAGTTCCGATATACTTACATTGCCTTTGCTTTGCACTTGGATTGCTGAAGTCGCTTTTGCGTTGATGTAGTCACCCCCTAGAAGACGCTACAATGACTTGAATGCGCATCAGCCTGTTTCTGTACTTCGCAATCAGCACCATCCGGCGTGCACATACACCAAAGCATCCCGCCGCGTTTCGGAAGCACTCTCCTCCAACAAAGTCTCGCTTGCTTTTTCCTATTTTCACTACAAGGCTCCGAAGTTCTTGTACGTACAATACGAGGTTAAACCTACCAGACATTTTTTTTTCTCGAAATTGCTCACGATGGTTCAAGCCCCCGACGACGTACACGTCTCTGCAAACAAGCAGCCCATCTATGTTTTTGGAAAAAAAATAAACGGCCGACAGCTGAATATATTGATGAGTGTCACAAACACAATAGTATAGGGCATCAAATGTACTGGTATACCATCTTGCTCCGGTTGCTGTGGCGAAAAGAACTGGAGCGCGACCTTTATGGTGTGCGCACCAACGCGGCGCGATCCACGTTCCCATAGTCTGCTCTCGCACCCAGCGCAGCGGTGTAACTCTTTTCTCTTTCTCCCCAGTCTCGTAAGCAGTGAGTGGATGAAAAGTAGCCGGGTCCCATGGCAGCCGCCGTGTTCTCCCCATGTGTGTGGGCACACGCAAGCACCGCGCAGAGCCGCGACAAGCATTCCGCAACACGTGCCCTCGGCGTCCCCTCGAGATGATTGCGTGTGCCATGATGGACGGCGGCGTCGGGCCAGCGTGCAGCGCTCTGTCGCGCCGGCCCCATGCAGCATTCATGCGGCTCGCTGGTAATTGAATCGCCCAATGGCCCTGCCGCCACTGCTGCAGCTGCTGCTGCATCGCGGATGCCGCGCTCGTATAGACGCGCCACCGGTACGTCGCTGTCTCTCCCTTTCTCTCTCTCTCTCTCTCTCTCTCCGGTGTCCGCCCATGGGAGGCCCGACTTTGCCAGGGACGACGCTCCGCCAGCAAACACGCTGTCGTCGCCGTGGTTCCGCGTGCACGCGCTGTTTACGCTGGTGCGTCAAGGCTGTTGCGCCTGGCGGCGCTGCCGGCGGAATGCGCACTTATGTACGCTCGCTGGAAACGGTTGCCGACCAATGGGGTAGCCGGAGGAGAGAGAGTAAATAAGAGAGGGAAGGTTGGGATGTCAACAATACGAGCCATCCGGTTGGCTACCCTGCGCTGATGGAAAGAGGGACAGGGAGTAGAACAATGGGTGAGGAAGCAAGAGGGAGACGACGTCAGCGAGTGTGCGCAACGTAAGGGCAGTGTCACGCAGTCAAAAGCGTGGGCACAGATTTTTCAAAAAAATTCAGAGAAAAAGATAGAGAAAAAGGAATTATATCAGGAAAGGCAGTGATCGGCCTGATACAAGTTCTCTAGCCTACTACTTTGATAGATCTACAGTTCCTTGTGGGCTGACGTGTGGCGAAGTCGGTGCTTGAGTATATTCTGAAGTAGCAGTGCTAGGTATGTAGTCCAGCCATCGCAACGTGTAACAGAGGGATGGTATCTCCACGTTAAATTGAGAGACGTTCACAAAATATGTGTTCGATGTTCTCTTCACAGCCATAGAGATCGCCATGCAGCACTCTACCATTTAGACAAGCAACGAATATCCTTTGGTGAAATCAACTCCTAGCCATATAGCCGAAGGAGGAGAGGCGCCTGGCGACGGAGCTCTCAGAGGTGATGTCGGAGCTACAGCGAAATGTTGAGAGCGTGCATTCCAGTGAGTCTTATAATTGGAGTAGCGGAGGGGAATGAGTAACCAAGGAAAATGGTTTGGGATCTTATGGTGGCTGCAGGAGGCCACAGGTTCGCTTGCAGCCGATATGAAGTCCATTAGATTCACCATTACTTGCTGAACTAATCTTGGCTCTTGACAGTATGTTTCGCATATAGCACGTATAATCATTCGATTCACGGGGTGCAGGCTTCGTCCTGAACGAATTTTCAAGCGGTGTTTCTCGAAACCGGGGGGGGGGGAGGGGAGGAAGCACAGTTCGGGCAGAAGGTATGCCGCACTCGTCCTGCACAAACACCACAATAGAGAGAGAGAGAGAGAGAGAGAGATAGAGAGAGAGAAGAACAAAAGTAGGAAAGTCAACTATATGTGCATCTGGTTTGCTACCCTACACAGTGCATACGGGAAATGGGGATAGATAGAGGAAAAGCTGGTATTGAATGTGCGTGGCTAACGAAGGTGGCGATGTGGGCTTGTTGGTTGATTATCATGTAATGGCGTATAGTGTAACGCTTGTATCTGTGTTCGTTTCTCCTTGTGTCCTTGTTCTCGCTGCGTCACACTACTTGCGCGGCTAGTTCACAAAGTACAGGGTGAATCAAGTTGACTTTGTTTTAGCAGCATGTGTTAGCAGCCATGCGTATCTGCAAGTGGGAGACTGGGCTGCAAGTCGCAAGAGAACCAGGACCCGTATTAACAAAAAGCTCTTACGCTAGAACTGTAGAACTGTTTGTTCGTAAGAGCAAATTGCAGCCAATCGTGATGCTGGACATATTATTAACGAAGGCGACCGGCCGGTGGCAAAGATCGCTTACGAAAGGAAATCTTTGTGAATTCGGCACTGAAGTCGATTTCACAAAGCTTTTCGTTCTTAAAGGGACACTAAAGTGAAAAATGATTTCTTCTGCATCAGTCAATTACCGTTCTACAACACCAAAAACACCACTCTTACAACGATAAGACGTTTGGTAAGCCAGAAAAAGCGCAAGAACGAAATACGGATGGCGACGCCTACTTAAGTTCCCGCACCTGGGGGCTGTGACGTCTTGGATTGTGATGGCTTTTTCTAGCGCCTACTAATTATATATAGCGGTACAGATTGACTACATCGTGTTCTAAAGGAACCAAATATTAAACATGGCAAGTTTCGGGAACCTTTATTAAGCCAACGCGGCCCAAATGGGAAAACATACTTTGGAATCCCTGACGTCACGCTGACGTACCGGCGCTGGGGTTTCGGCGCAAAATTCAAATACTGATACTTGGACCTTCATTTTCTCATCTAATAATCAAACTACTTTTTTGAAATGACTGCCTGCCGGGTTCTCAAACAATGCTTCATTAGTCTAAACTGATTTATTGTTTCGCTTTAGTGTCCCTTTAAGTGCCATCTGCCATTGGCTGGCTGTCTTCCCTAACGATATGTCCCACATCCCGCATGACTGTTATCTGGGGCCCTATAACGTAAAACTATTCCAACTTTCTCCTCGTTTATAGCCAGTCACTTTTGTTTGCTTTCAAAACGAATAGGGTTGCCAGTTTTGACAGGCTTTTCTTGTCTAATTGGCTGAAGAAAGGCAAGGAGTACGCCGAAGTGGAGAGGGGTTTGGTGCCGGGGCCGACCTGGCACAGTGAAAAAGAGAGAGAGAGAGAGAGGGGGGGACGTAAAGACAGGGAGGTTAACCAGAGTTTATCTCCGGTTCGCTATCTTGTACTGGGGGAGGGGCAAGGGGATGCGATAGGTGAGAGAGAGAGAAGGATAAAAAATGAAAAAAACTACACACACACGCACGTAAGCACAGTGAAAGTAGGCGTGACAGAGAGGCGAAATGAAGGTGGCCGAAAATATTTTTGACCAATCGTGGATGGCTAGTGGCACAAATAGAATGAAACAGATTCGAATCGCTTTACGTTATAGTGCCCCTGCTCTTACGAAAACGTCTAGCGAAGAACCATTTCGTGAATACGGGCCCAGAATACCTAGGGCGGTAGCTCTCGGACGATCACTTTCTGGTAATGTTTCACTCTCACATTATCTAGCATGACTATAGCACCAGACGCATCGGCGTTGTCGGGCGACAGCGTTCCTGGCATCGTGTGAAGGCATCGTGCTTGACAACCTGTTGAAATGCTGCCGCTCGCAGTCGCCGATGCATCCGGAGCCTAGTCACGCGAAATCTAGCGGAAGCGAAAGCATCTTTGAAAGCAATCGTCCGAGAATGCTGCCCTAAGGCTCGTATTTGCAAATATACTGTTATGTTATAGAACTGTTCGTATGAGCAGATGTTACACAATTCTGACATTGGACATATTATTAGCGAAGGCGACCGACCAATGGCAAACAGCCCTTACGCACAAAAAATGACAACCATTCCACTCTGTGAAGATGGAATGGCAGCGAAAGCTGACGACAGTCAAAACTATCAAATGAAAAGCAAACTGCTTTCGCTGCCATTCCATCTTTACAGTATGGAATGGATGTCATTTGTTCGTTCAGCACCGCGGGAACGTTCTTCGTCGGTGGTCGTTTCGCGCCAGCACCGTTTACATTCTCGTTGCTGTTCGCTCCGGCGCTCCTCGTACGCATGTTGTTCTTCGGGTGTACGAACTATACGTGTCGGGCCCATCGATAATGCATCTATTTATAGCGCCGATGCGTCTCCTGCTTAAACACTGTGATAACTTTGGCGTCACACTATTTTTCACGGCAAGCGTTCTAATCTGTCCCGCATTTGCACCCGTACGTAATCTCACACAAAGCAAACAATGGAACCCATTGTGTGGGGTTTGTTAAAAATCGCTAAGTCCGTTTCTGTTTCCGGATGCCGAAAAAACTACGGAAGGTTAGTCATATACAACTTTCACTGCAAAAGCTTTGTTAATTCTACCCCACAAATACAGGTCTTCTCTTTGCAGGTCGCTTAAATAGCATGGGAAGGCCATTCCTCCATTTTTGTACCCTTGTTATATGTGCTTATGTAGTTGGCAGAAAGAACAGTAGCGGCATGGACAGACGTCCAATGAACTCTTCGCTACGGAGTTGTCTTTATTAGTTTCATTGTCATTTTTCATGAGCTGATTTATTTTTGCATTATCTCTTGTTACTTCGTTTTTCTTTTTTGTGCTGAATAGCGTAGAGAAATTGAGTTGCCGAGACACTCTTTACTCCACAGCTCCTACAGGCTCCACAGCAACCCCTAGTGTATAACAGAACAGACAATGTATAGTTAAACTTAGGTAGGTCTAGCTCGCGCTCTTTCATATTTTCAGCCATGGATTTATCTGTGTCACCAATTACAAATGTTCTCCAGTTTGTAAAGTTGACAGCCTGTCGATATCGTAATTGCCGATACATTATTACGGATGCTGATGTGCTACAGTAAGAATTCGGTCAGTCCACAAAATCTACATGTTGTCACCTTTTCCATTCGCGGCTGCAGCAGCTGTTACGTACGTTAATGGACCTATGAGGTAGCGACGACCTGTAGAATTTGCAACGTAGAGAGGACATCTCCGCAGACTCGCGTTTTAGTTGTCGATGCGAGCGCAGCTGCGTTGACAGCGTGGTGTATGTAAACAACTTGCAAGTTCAGTTGAGTCCCTCAGCATACTCCCCCACATATATTGTGGGCTTCTTTGGAAAGTGTGTCGTCAATACACGAGCTGTTTCATGTTTCTCACGCAATGCGTCGTTACTTTTTTGTTGTTGTCTATCTCTCTCTTTCTCTTCGAGCACAGGATGCGCCCTTCTTCGGTAGAAGGCCACAAAAACTAAGTAAGCTTCATTACACGGAACTGTGGCTATTCGATTTGCCGTCGACGACCGTGACTTAGGCACTTCGCGAAAACACCGTCGGTACAGCGGTAACGTAGTGAGGAGGAGGGGAAGGGGGGGGGAGAGAGGAAGTGCTCGCCCGGCGAAGCCGAGTGGAAGACACCACGGCGAGCCGAGGAGAGCGGAACATCGGTGTGCGCACGCCGACTGCGACCGACTCTCTCTACCAATAGAGTCGTTTGGGTGCCACGTCACGTCACAGGCGGTCGTACGGACAGCGTTATTCAATAAAAGGCTCGCGGCCGCGGATCCAGCGACTGCGGACCGCGTTATGAATCAGGGACGCGGAACTGCTGGTGCTCATTGCGGCGGCCGTTCCCGTCGTCGGCGGGGGCTGAATCCGCGCACACACGCACACACACACAGAGAGACATGCACTCGCAGGTGCGCGCTATCTCTGCAATTTCGCTCTCTCGCGGCCGTGCAACGCGACCGGCAAGAGTCAGTCATCATTCGAGGCACGTCCGTCGATGCCGAGCGCGGACCAACGAGCCGCGGCCCGGAGATGGGCGCGCGGCCCGCCCTAATGCAAACGCAAATGAATTCACGCTTGCGTCGTGATTTAGTGGGAGCGCCCGGTGATGACGTTATTCCGAGACAGAGGGCGCGCGCGCGCGGTGGTCGCGGCATTGGTTATATAGCGTAGGAGAACCGCGCTAATGCATCCTCGCTACCTCTCCCCCAGCATTACATGCAGCCCGGGATCACGGGTCTGTGGACCTCGGAAATCAAATGGCGCTAAAAGTGTAGCATTTCGTGTCGTAGGGCTTGGCCGAAGGGGCCGTGTGCCACGCTTCTGGGTTATCTGTCGTGTTCTGCAGGAGGTGGGCGCTGCGCATCTGCGGTGCTCAAACACCCACATTGGCACTCGGGCTCGTAAAATGTGTAGATGCTGTACTTTTTGGCCAGAGGCTGAGCGCAGACGAACAAAAAGAAAATCAATAAAGAAAAAAGTCATCGTCCGCGCTAACTGTCCGCGCGCGTTTGCGCGTCTAAGCAACGCGCGGCAAAACAGATAATTTTGCTTTTCCGCATAGCGCACATGCACTCCGCAACCCTCTGTTGTGTACCGAGATGCGATCGAGCCTTCAGTTGCTTAAAAATCGCGCTGATCTTTGTTAACGTCTATACCTAGCCGCCGACACGATGGTTATATCTTCGACAAATGTTTCAGTAGCTTCAATAAACGTTTCCTTCCCGTCGTCGACTGCTGTTGCACGCCAAGTCTCGTGGCGAGTCCGTCGCGTCTTCGCGGTTGCAACAGCGGTTCGCCGGAGCGGCGCCGCGCTGCCGTCAGGGCCCAATGCAGCGTTCGGCAGCTCCGGAGCCACAGCGAATGAAATCACATAACGGTGCGGCGTACGCGAGAAATCTGATTGAGCCGTGATCGAATCACCTGTCTCCGAGCTGAGGAGAAGCTGCACTGGCGAGGGTGTGATCGAGAGAGCGAGGGGGAGCGAAGCAATGGGGGGCTGCACCGTGTCTGGCGAGCACCGTTCTCGAGGCAAGGCCTGTCGTGGCAATGAACCAGCGCGCTGCTGTTTCAATCGAATCACCGAGCTGTTCCGACGGCCGCTTCCAAGTGTGTTCAAGCGACGCTTCATTATCCCGGCCTGCGAGCTTCGGCCGCGGCCGGTGGTGGGTTGTGAGCGGGCATGAATAAAACATGGCACGGTCTCTCTGCCGTGAAGAGAGCGACCGATTTGCTCGGCGGCTCCCACAGTCGAGAGCCTGACTCGCGGCCCGGACTCGACGCTCTCTCTGTCGATTGAGCCGAAAGCTGCACCGCACTGAAATGGCGCTCGGCTAAAACCTTGTTGAGATGTTTGGCTTTACGTTGTTGCCGAGGGAACCTTGCAACCGGTAGTTTGTAGTCATAACGTTACGAAGAAGCCTTGTCAGCGACCGAATGAATGTAGCTCACAAATGCGGGGTAGTATCGTGAAAGTCAGGGGAGGAAATCACTATAGAATAAAAATACTAGTACAACCACGTCAGTGGCCGCCAGCAAGATTGAAGCTATCACTTTGTCGGATGCTCTTTCTCTGTATAATAAGCGACACGTCTACGTCATTCCAAGAACCCAAGTCCACAGAACTGGCCGAGTATAAGCGCTAAATTAGTTTTTACAGACGGTCGTCTGCCAGTTGCTACAACAGATAACGAGTATAAACAGTTTCGAACGAGGGAGATCGAGCTCTCTCTACCGTTGTTTCTCATTGTCTGTCGTGCAGGTTTCTGGCATAAAGTAGTTGCGACATATGTGCATCACGCGTCGTCTTCTAACAGGTTTGAATACGTATTGTTTCCTTCGTCTCTTTCCCTGTCTTTCTTATATATTCTTTTTTTTTCCTTGTTTACTCTATTAATATTCTCGCCTTATCAATTCTCGACAACTCGGTCGTCTATTTTTTTTTCTTTTCACGGATCGATCCTCAAAAGCAAGAAGTTAGTTAGCGCCGCCAGCTTGTGTTTAATCACATGGAAAGACAGACTCTCTTTCATGTTCGTGCCTCAAGATTTACCATGTTTCATGTCTGCTTCAGAAAGCAGGACCGGCAAAGAGATCGCCCTATGCCTTGGCCCGACATGACGGGGCTGTTTATGTTGCCCGCCCTAGCACTTACATAGGGAATCTCGGTGTACCGTGGACGCGTGGCGGAATGTACAAGAGACATGTTTCCAACCTAAGAGGCCTAAATCACGATGACGACATATATCCTTTATTGCAGGAGGAGTGTTGCATGTATTAGGAGGACCTAGCCTTGCAAACGTTGCCGGCAATTTTTCCGCCCGTGCGCCACCTATCAAAGGCAGTATGGTCTGAAGCCCGTCAAATTCCATCTGGTAACATAACGACAGCCGGTAACACAAGGAACTTCATACGAAGCGCGACAGGCTCTGCGTCATCCATTGCACGTCGGCCCACACGTGCAATGGATGACATTCACACTCCAAACGTATGCGGAGGAACTTTAGGAGGAGACGAAGCAGCTCTCTCTTAAATATGCAGTGTGCTCTCGGGAACAAAATGCGACTTGCGCTTGAGTCTGAGACTTGTATATTGCGCTTCAGTCCATCTAATAACACTTTACGTTCTGCGTCAAATTCAGGACACCCTAACAAATAATGGCCGATGTCACCGACAGCTTGACAATGCACACACGACAATGATCTGCTAAGTCCTGTATTGAACCACCATGCTGTAGTTTGCGCTCACCCTGTGCGGATGCGATAAATGAGAGCGGCGTGAGATCTGTGAAGTCCCTTACCCGCACAAGGTTGGTGCGGTGGAGACCACAACGAAAGGAATTGGCTTCAGGACTTTCTTTTTTTTTTTTTTTTGTTCTGAGGCGCCTTCTTCGTTCGCCTGAACTGCAACGCTTTGCGCGCGAGACTGTCAGTGGTCTTGTTCCCTTCTACACCGATATGTAAGGGTTTAGCCACTGGGAAACGATGGTAAAACCGATGTTCTGTAATTCTTTAACAGCATATAACGTACGCTGGATGCGCTTGTCAAGGGTAAAACCGCGCTGTAATAGTTGCAGCGCAGCCTTGCTGTATGAAAAGAGGACAGCAGGCTCAGGCTGGTATAGGACTTATTGTAGTTAGGATGTTTATTCTTCCGCTTTTACTCCAATTTAGGCCAAGAATCTAACCCTACTCACTTTAATGATGTAGCAGCAAGGTTGCACCTTGTCTGTTATCCTGCGGTGGGCGAAGGGAGAAAGAGAAAAAGAGCCGATGTGTTCACACGAACAACAGTGTTCAATTCACATAATAAAAGAGTTGTCTTCGACTACTTCAGCATTTAGAAATGCAAACGACACTTTTTCTTTGCAACAGTCGAGGTGAAACAGTTCAAAGTATCAGCGTCAGTGCAACGTGGCGCGGATGGTCGGCCCACCGGTGTCATACGTTGGTGGGAAATAGCTATGGGGAAACTGCGTTGAGCTGGAAAATCATGAGCAACGTCACCGGCGTCGTAACGCTGGACCCGGCGCGCGATCGGGCATCGTTATCCGGACACGGGGTCCAGCGGCGCCTTCCGCCTGAACAACCTGCGGTGCGGCGCTGCCTGAAAGTGGCTAATAAGGACGGCCATTGGCACATCGACGCCGCGTGGCCCCACTAGGTCGCCGCCCACTCGTCACCGCAAAACACGCGAGAAGGCATTGTCCGCTGACGGCTCGTTAGAGGGTGCCGCTCTTGGGGCGGGAAACCGACGCGGGGTCCGGCAACGACGAACATTTAGTCATAACCGGTGTACGGTGCAGCATACGCCACCGAGGCCGTGGGTGATTCGTTTGAAACTGTGGTGTACACTCCGGGCACTCGCATCGAGTGCCTTGGGGCCTTCTTTTTTTGTAATTGAATGCTGTATGTAAGAGATGTTGGCACCAGAGAGATGTCGAGTACTTCCTGTCTCTTAATATTGTCCATACCCCACTCCTCGTTCTATCTCATTTTGCCTTACCCTCCGTTAGGGTGACAACCCGAAAGTTCGTCTGGTGGACCGTCTTACCTTTCCTCTTTTTACCTTCTTTATTTTTCTCTTTCTACGTGAAAATTATCGTTACCAATTCACTCAGATATAGAATCGAGCTTAAGCAATAAAAACACAAGAAAGAAGCATTAGACTTAATTCTACAGGTCGCGTATCGTTAGAACACACAAGGTTCACAACACATAGCCTTCTTGTCGGACATGTGGGCCATGCGGTTGAATAAAGGGCCGATAAAAGGTAGAGAAGGTGCAGCGAGCGCCCGTACTGCGCCTTCTCGGCTTTGTTGCGCTGGGCAGTGACACAACAGCGACGTTTTGAAAACCCGTTTTCATTGTCTTCGTGTCGATTCGCATTCCCAGACGGAGCGCTGATAGTTGTGGCCCACAGTTAATATACAACTCATGGTCGACATACGCTCCGAGGGAGAACCGTCATGTTTACTGTCACTCCAAACGATTTTCCCCAAATATTTCAGTGAGTTCAGAAAGTTCTAACAAGTGTTGACAGTGATTTTCTCT